>NC_033640.1:6791697-6877752 GCF_001540865.1 Ananas comosus
AAGTATATATATATATATATATATATATATATATATATATATATATATATATATATATATATATATATATATATATATATATAATTAGGCTACTATACTATCTATAGTACCGGAGCTCCGGTACTATAGTCTTGTTTTCGATTTTAGGGTGTTCAAATTAACGATCCACACCGTTAAATATGATCTAGAGTATATGAAGTTCTTAGGAATAAAATTTTAGTTTTTTCCGACGTTGTTTACTTACTAAATAAATTATGTCAAAATGGACGGTGAAAATTGAATAATCTTTAAAATTTGAGCATAGGACTTTTAAATTCAAGATCAAGAATGTTAACCTTAATCTAGATAGTTTAAAGTATTTTCAATAAAAATTTGAGGAAATTTAGATTCTTCTACACCGTTAAACTCCAAACTCGCCATAGTAGCCATTAAAAATTGACAATTTTGAAATGGTTTGATGATAAAATAAACTATGTCGAAAAAATATAAAATTTTATTTCTAAAAACTTTAAATACCCTAGATCAGTTTTAATGGTGTGGATCGTTGATTTGAACACCCTAAGATCGAAAACAAGACTATAGTACCGGAGCCCCGGAACTATAGATAGTATAGGAGAGTAGCTCTATATAAATATATATATACACAAAATTGGGCTAGAATACTTTTAATAGTATTTGAGCCCTTTTACTACTAAGTTTATAACCCCTAGATGAAAAATTGTAGGCTGGGATGATAGTGGCCCCATAGGATTTAGCGGTTGTCCACCTAGGTTTAGTGGGTGGTTGGTAGAATAGCATGATCTAAAAAGTGGAATTGATCAAAGAGTAGATCTAATGGTGGAAAACTTAAAGGGCAATTGCCTATATACCCCTGAAAAGTTTCCGGCTTTCTTATTTACCCCTCTTAGAAGGCTAATATTGAAAATACCCTTCTTCTCTTCCAAGTTCTTTCTAATATACCCCTAAAATTAAATTCCGTTAGTGAGGTGTTAACAGTTGCCGTTATCTCTGAAAAATTACCATTTTGCCCAATCCAATATACCCTTGTACCGTAACTAACTTTTCTTATATACCCTTCATATAGCAAATACATTTCTTATTTGCCCTTCAAATATCAATTAATTAATTAATTAAGCACATCGGGAGCGAGCAGATGAACGGATGAAATCGATCGCAGCTAAACCAACCTTGGTGGCTGGAGGTATAGTTAGTTACTTCGGATTCGGCAAAAATTCGGTACGGATATAATTCGGATATAATTCGTCTTTTAATTTTTAAATTCGTTGAAAAATACGGCTAAAAAACGGATTCGGCAATTATTCGGATACGTGATTTATACGGATATTATGCGTTCACCAATTAAAAATTCGGGATCAAAAATTCGGCTATATAATAAATATATAATAATTAATATACTATATATATTGTTATTATACTTTTTATATATAGATTAAATATATTTAAAATTATAATAAACATATATTAATAAGGGATATTAATAATATATAACTTATATATTTAAAAATATTAATAAATAATTACAAATTTATAAATAAAATATTATATAATAATATTTCTATATAAAAATAAAATACTATATGAATAAATCTATTAGTTATTATTATTATTATTATCATCAGAAAACACGACAGTTGATTTACAGGAACATAGTTATTAAATAATTAAGCGCTAATTACTTAATAATTGTCATTAGTGACAGGATGATATGTACAGCNATATATATATATAATGAGGGAGGTCTACCGTGGACCTCCCTCTCATCCGGTCCACGAGGCCAAACTGGCCTCGTGAACCGCGCACACCCGCGGCCCCCGTCCGCGCGCAACACCGCGCCCTCTTGTTCCCAGCACGCAGACGGCCTCGTGCGGACGTCCTCGAGCGGACGACACGCGGACGACCTCGGGCAAGACGGGATCGTCGCTGCGTCCCTCTTGCTCCCGGCGCTGGCCAAGGCGGCGGAGGAGGACGACGATGACGAGAGCGGCGACTCGCGGGCCCTTTTTTTTGTGCGAATGAGGCGAGGCTTCTTGGGGCTGGAGGTGGAGGTGGAGGCGGAGGAGCCGGCGCCGAGGTTGGCGGCGGTAGTGAGTTGCTAGCACTCGCGGCGGCGGGCGGCGGCGGCGCCAGGCTTGAGGGTAATGAGGCCAAGTTGGGAGAGAAAGAGAGGATAACTTAGGGAATAGTTTAATAAGGTAGGGACAAAATAGGTATTTTAATTAGGTTTTAACTCTGGTATATATTTAACCCATGTTTAACCCGAGTTAGTTTAACAGGAGATAACTGCAGAGGTATTTTGGAATAACGGTGGAACATATAAGGAGTATTTTAGAAAGAAAAAAAAGTAGGGGTAAATCAGATATTTTCAAACGTATGAGGGGTATATAGGTAATTATCCCAAAACTTAATAACACCAAATACTTGGTGCTATTAGAAGTATCCTAGCCGAACTCTGTGTGTGTGTGTGTATATATGAGTGCAACAGCTGCAGCTAGTATGATTCCGTGGAGCCCTTCGTGCTAACGATTTGTTTTCGATGATAGGACATCCGAATTGAGGATCAACTCCGTTAGACATCATCGATGCTATTGGAAGTATTTAGAAACAAAATTTTATGTTTTTTCGACATCATTTGACTAAGGCCGATGTGATGCATTTGTAAGTTTAACGGTGAAGAACAATCCAAATCCAATAAAATTGTGATAGAAATTTTTTCACTATTTAGAACAAGATCAACACCTCTAATCTGAAATTTAAATCTTGTATCATTATTTTTATGAGATTTTTACTTTCAGTCGTTTATATTTAGACTACTCATTTTATAGTCAAATGATGTCAAAAAAACATGAACTTTGATTTTTAAATACTTCCAATAGCATAGATCATGTCTAACAGAGCCGACCGTTGCTTCGAATGTCCCATCATCGAAAACAAATCGTTAGCACAGAGAGCTCCGTGCTAGCAAAAGCATACTAGCTGAACTCTACCCCCAACTCCCCTCTCTCCGCCACTGTTGAAAAGCTTAGGCGCGAGGCGCAGGTTGGAGCACCTAGGCATGAGGCGCGAGGCGCAAGCTGGAGCACCTAGGCATGAGGCGCGGGCCTTAGCGCCTCAGCAATAGCGAGGCGCAACGCTATTGCTGAGAACGCGCGCTATTGCTGAGAACGGACGCCTCGGCCCATAGGTGTGCGCCTCGCAATATTAAGTTCACAAGCAAGGTTTTAAGTGCCCATCGACACGGGCCGTATCTACCGTGCCGTATCGTGCCAACAAGATACCGGCACAATAAGACCCTGTACCGATGGCACAGCTCAAAACCCTCTATTCTTTAAATTAATAAGTAATTTCCTCAATAAAATTCAAAAGATGTGATAAAAAGACATAATAAATAGTTAGAATATTTTGTTGCTAAAGAAAATAGATATTTTATGCTATTATGTGTCGGCACACAAGAATTTTTTTGACCGGCACGCATCAACACGGCTCGGCACACACCGTGCCGGCAAGTTTCCGGCACGAACCCGTGCCACGGCACTTAAATCCTTGTTTACAAGTATTTTGGATTCAAGTTTTCGAGTTGTCGGATTTTGAATTTGCATCTTATTCTTTAGCCCGACAAGAATACTTAAAAAATCTTGAAAGAAACCCCAAACAACTTTTCGGGTTGTCGGGTTTTGAATTTGCATCTTATACTTTAACCCAATAAGATACTTAAAATAATCTTGAAAGAAACCCAAAAAAATCCTAAAAACCACCTGCTCGCCTCCTCTCCGTCTCTTGTTCTCCCACATCCTCTCTCTGTCGAGCATCCAGCAACAGCTGTGCTAGCAGTAGCAAACAACGGTGGCCAGAACAAGCAAGCAGCAACAGCGGCAATAAGAAAACCAGCAGCGCTCAGAAACAACAGCAGCATTAGCAAGAACATCAAATTAAACTATATGCACGTGTTTTCTTTACTTTTTTTATGGTTATTTTATTTTTGTATAGTTAGTTTGGGATTTTTTAATGTAGAACATCAAATTAAACTAGGCATAGTAAATGTGCGCCTCGCCTTCTTGAGGTGCGCACCTCGCAGTGCGCCTCGCGCCTAGGCTCCAAGGGAGTCTTGCACCTCTTCGCGCCTAGGCTCCAAGAGAGTCTTGCACCTCTTCGCACCTCACGCCTTTCCAAACACTGCTCTCCGCACATACCCCATATATATATATATATATATATACACAAACTTTAGTAAGAGTTTTTACCAACAACGTATGCAATATGAATGCATGAAACTCCTAATCAAACATACAAAACAAATCCAGGGAACTAACCCAACCAGGAAACCTTAAGCATATGCCCATCATCACACAGGTAATATTCCAATTTACATATCCCATAAAACACCAAAGGCATTCCCTCTTTAACAGAATTGAATTGTACACAACAAGTGAAGGTACTTAATTCTTCTTTTAGACATCCAAATCAATTGCACCAACAGGTAATGCAATTGCTTTAAAATAAAAGTAGGAAAAATCTTCAAGCTTTTTTCTCATGTTTCACTGCAAAACGAGCATTATGAAGCACTAGCGTAGGAACCCGCGCGATGCGGCGGATATAACCATATTTGATTAAATTTAATAGTATAAAAAAATACTTTAAAATTTTTAGAATAAAATTATAATTCAATGAAAAACAACGAAAGATAAAAAAAAAAATTATGGAAAAAAAAAAATTGTTACATAGAAATCAGGCCCCTTTGTATCCTCATTTCGGGCATTCTCTACTAACTGACAATTTTGTGAAGAATCAAAGTGCCTTCAACCCCTTTTCGGCAAGTCCATATCTTAGCCAATACTTTGCGTCCTCCGAGACCATTAGAGGAAAGGGATACACACCCTTTGTATAACTATACATTACAAATTTAAATGGTCGAAATCGAGGAAGGTTCGAGGCTAGGGTTAGAGTTCAACTCACTCAACGTTGACGGCGAGAGCGAGGGCGGTGCGCCTGCGGGGCTTGAAGTTGGAGCGGACGTAGTAGGCGAGATCGTTGTCGAGGACGCCATATGTCGTGCCCACGGCCTTCTCGGGCAAGGCCTCTTAGAAAATAGAAACTAATGAGGGGGAAGTCGAAACAGCGACGTTACAGAGAAGGAATTAATGAAATGGGAAGCCGAAGAAACATACGTTATGGAAAAGGAATTAATAATTAAGACGGGAAGCCGAAGAGGCAGACATTACAGGGACGGAATTAATGAGACGGAAAGCCGAAGAGGCAGACGTTACATGGAAGCAATGATTGGAGAGTAGAAATTTCGGAGTGAAAATGAGGGGTGAAGGAGGAATTGTCGCGTGGCAAACTCCAAGAGAAATAATGTATAGGTATAGATGATGGCAAACAGCATGAGGGTGGATATTATAAATCCTTACCTCCCTCAAACTTTCTGGGCTATATTTATATGCCCACTCTACAAATTATTCTAGCGGAATTATAGTGTGTGGCAGTAAAATAACAAAGGCAATGAAAACACTTGTATATGCCTTATAAATACCACATCAAATGTGTATTACAATGCGAATGGGATATTTTGGACATGCCTAACAAAAATTGGGACATAATGCTGCAAGCGTCACACCCCTATAGTTCCCTATTAAGTGACACTTGAAAAATGAACGAGTAGATGACCAGAACGCTAGCATTGGTAACTAGGATAAATTTTTAAGCCATGTGGGTAGGCAAAGGCACATCTGCTTAACATAGTATTAGAAAAGGTTAGAGACTTGAGATACAACGATGTGGTAGGATCTGCATCTGGTATGTGTTTTAGTCCAACATTGGACATCCGTGGGATACTCTATCAGACCAAAAAACTGTAATATACCGAATCTCCGAGTTACGATGCTAACTTTGATCGAATGGATCAAAGTGAGGCATGAGCGTGATATATGACGTCCCCGAGTTGCTTGGGAGGCGTGGGGATGGTTATTAGTGAGTTTCAAGGTTGTTTAAGTGTTTTCGGCGCAAATCGAGCGCAAAAACGGACTCTGGAGCACTACTACTGTCAAAGTTGCAGAAGTGGCATTGAGTACTGGTACCAGAGCAATGCGGTACCGGTACCCAATTAAGGTGTGTTGGCGCAACTCTCAGGATCCGGACTATGAGAGGCTGCGTACCGGTACTGGTATTGTGTACCGGTACTACGTGGTGACTAGGGTTGCGTAGCCTTCGGGTTGGAAGGCTGGTACCGGTACTGGGAGCCTTGTGTACCGGTACTCCAACCCGAGTACCGGTACTCAGCTAGTGAAGGGCTGAATTGTAACAGTGCAAAATAGAAAGTGTGAGGGGTCTAAATGCAATTGTTGGGGTCTATATAAAATCCCAACCCTAACACATGTTAATTGCATGCAAAAAACACTTCGGTTCCTCCTCCTCCTCACCTTCTTCTTCTTCTCTTCTAGCCCTATTCTCTCAAGGTGGGTTTGAAGGAGACTTGAAGGTGGAATTTGGTGATTTTGGTGGAGAAAAAGCTCAAGAGCAAGAGGAATTTCATGGAGCAAGAACATACGGTAGGCTTCTTGCAATTTCTTTGTTAGGGTTTAGTTATATACCCTAAATAGCTTGGTTTTAAGTTTCTTGAATTTCTAGAGCTTGTTCTATGCTATGAAATCCTAGAAAATTTACACCTTGGGTATCATGTATGAAACCTAGGGTTAGAAATGGGGTTTTGTAGAAATAGAGATCTAACATGGGTTTGATCTCTTGTATTTCTAATTGAAGCTTAATTCGACGCATTGGGAGGCTCGAATCAACGTTCTGACAAGTCTACGGCGAGATATTGAAGAAAAGCCTCGTTTTAGTTTCGTTTGCCGTGGGTCGAGAGATCTAGGTGTCTAAAAATTGCGAAACTTGGGTTCTAGCATCTCGGCATCCCTACAAGGTGGGTGGTGCTATCCGAAATCTTCAAATCCTTCATTATGTCCATGTCCCCTTGTTGAGCATATATGTATATGTATAGTTGGCATTCATGCATTATAGGGTTGAGGTTATTATGTGGCCAAGATGCGGGCAATCTCATGTGCTTTCAATGTAGAAAACATGTGAAACAATAAAGAACCATGATATAAAACCTTATGAATGTATGAACAAGGCATTGGACCATAACAATAGTAAACAAGGTGACATTGTGACTAGACGGAATGAACAGCACCAAGAATTGTGAATGCTAGACAAGGAAAAACTATATATGAACTTGTGGCAATTGTGACATGTATTCTCCAAGTGAAGATTGGATCGTACTCGCATATAATCTAAATGCTTGAGGGTGGTCGCTCCACCTCAAGCGGTGAGCTCCGGAGTTGTCATCAACTGGGCAGTAGCGGAATTCTCTCCAGCAAACAATCCCGTCGGGTTGTAGCGGTATTCTCCCCGACAAAAAGGATTTGGTTTGGTGAGTTGGGTTTAACCAAATAATTAACCAAGCAGATTGGGTAAAGGTAAAGGTAAAAGTGAAATGCATGCATCATGAGTATATTCTCTCTGTTCAGTTTTGTACAATCATTGTAGTAGCATTAGTTTGGTTACTGATCTGTTCCTTCTTTCTACATATGCCTGAGTAGACCTAGTGGGTGAGTCGGCGAAGTCGGCGGCCGAACCCACTGGGAACTTTCATTAGTTCTCACACAACTAACCTTGCAGATCCTAGCGCGAGCGGGGCGGTCAAGGATCGCGGCAAGGGCACAACGCCCTAGGTAGTGGGCCTCCTTCGAGTATAGCGGTGTACCCCTTTTGGTTTCATCTTTTGTATGTGATGAAAAGAGTTATGTAAATAAACATGTAATAAATACTTGAATGGACATGGAATGTATTTTGAGGAAATGAATGTAATATATCAAGCTTATATTTGGTTAAATGTAATCAAGATACATATGTGGATACAATAGTAGTACTTTCACTTGCTTTCATGGTTGCTTGCCCTCGTGCAAGCCATGTATATCTAAATTCTTCTTGGGCGAATTTGTTATACACGTTGTTATGTTGAGCCTTAGGCGGACAGAGGAGGTTCTGTCCGTTCGGCGTCTGTGAATGTGCCCGAACCGACCAAACTGGCGGTCGCGAGGCGTGACAGAAAACCATCAAAAAACATTTGCCTTGAATACTTTCATCAGATCAAAAAAGCATCAAAAAAAACTTTTGTTTAACCTATAGGGAGAGATCATTCGAAAGATTATCAAAATTGGCATATGTTATTTCCCTATATAACAATGAAATACAGCAATAAGAGCTCTTCTGGAATTCTTGAGATCACAAAAGAATGCCAACCATATTATCCAGTTTGCAATTGCATCATTCTCCAGGCAAGACTGGATGAACTTCGACGAAGAAAAATGTTATGATCTCCATCTACCATGCCTTTAGTCTTTTATCAAATGTGCAATTTTCAATCACTTTAGTTAAACTAGTTTGACTTTTATTTGCAAATTTTCCATCTTGAAAATTCTGAAAGACCAAAGTTTCAGGGCATCATGGAACAAGAGTAAGATATGTCATTTAAATTTTCAATGTAAACAATTGTTGTAACGAATTGAGAAAAAAATTCATGAATAAATGTAAAATTGTGTTACTTACCAAGGAAGATCTTATTGTCCCTTGTTGATTCAAGTATTTTGGCTTGCAGAGTCTTATTCTGGAAAAAGAAAATTTTCAAAATTTGTGATATTCCAGATTTTAAATGAAAGAAAACAAGAAGACAGCACCAAGACAAAAGAATGAAACCAATCACAATTATAATATTCATATCTTACATAACACTGAACAAAGATACAGATACAATGAACTAATGAAGCACAATAAATGCTCCTTCCTAGAAGGTTCTCTTTCCAGAATTGCGGCCATTTGAGTGAGGTATATAACATCAGGTAACTCAAGGTTAGCCTCGTCTTTGCTCGTTGCTATCGTAGGATGAGAGAAGTTATGTTAATAAAAGGTGAATTTATTATTGATATTCATGGTGGTACTGCAAGCTGTACTAGAATCACCACAATCTATTTTACTGCTGGATCAGCATATTCAGATAGCTCGATACATAGATGATGCAGAAGATTTGTTATCCCAAAATGATAAAATTGAACATCATGTAACTCAAAGACTAGAGAGCAAAAGTACTAATCATATTGCCATCAATATGCTTATTACGAGCTTTAATTGGCTATAACTGTATAAATCTTGAAGGGAAAGACGCTTGCAAGTTTGATGCTCCAGTATTGAGAGTTTCTTTCGAGTTTCCTGACCACTTTGGTGTTTGTAATATTAACTCACATTTATAAGTTACATTTATATTTGGCTCAAAGTTTCTTCTTTTCTCAAGTTCTGGTTATAGGGTTTTTCTTGAAAATTTTAATCATCAAGGTTTGATTTAAAACTTACAGGGATATATCAGAACATTCAAAGCCAACTTCCTGAACTGTGCTACAAAGTGGTCAGGAAACAGAGAGTTCCTACAGTTTACTTGACATCCCTAAACAAATTATAAAATGGAACTAAATAAAGTAGCAACTTATACCCTTCTCTATTTGCCCTTATCATTCTTCCCTCTTTCACTCTTTCATGCCCTTTCTTAACAGAATTTATAAGTTAACAGAATCAAGGTATAAAATGACACTAGAATCTAATCCCGATATAACCAAACTTCTTGGTATAGCATTTGATGACACATAAGAGACAGTCACATCAAAACTAAGGACTCGAAACCATAGTTTCTTTGGAAACAATAAGAATACTCAAAAGGAACTTGATAAAGACAGACTGCATCGATAAAATTAAACATGATCAGCAATATCAATTTCATTCATAGAGAACATTATATTCATAGTGTACAGTTGATGCATCAGGCATGCGTAGAAAGTAGCCAAGCACATAACAAGAGAATAGAAAAGCTGAAAAAGTTGCAATCACTAAACATACTTTCAAGGTAGCATATCAAGCAAAATAGTTGCAGACAAATTTGAAAGATCAGCAAAAAGCAGGAGCTAAAAGGGCAAAGTAATACACTATACCTCCTTGAGTAAGGTGATCTCTGACTCAGACAAACCTCTCCTGTTAAGGAAAGCGCAGAAATTAAACCAAACTAACTTTTGCTTAACAATTCCATAGAGCAAGAGCATGCTAGAGAAATGTATCAGAGAATATGCCGTGATGCACCATCTAGGTAAAGAAGAGGGGATATGTGGACTGCAAACACTTTTGTTTGCAAATAAAAAGTACTAAAGGCCACGACATAGATGTATGTTAACTAGGAGAAAGTAGACATCTTGACATATTATAACAATAACTTACAGAAAATAAGTTTGCAAAATTCATATGTAACCTCCCACATTGTCACACCTTTGACATACAATGAATTTTTGTTATTTGTCCCATTATCTCTAACTAGTTTTCAGTATAAGTGTACAATTCAGCAAATGTTAATATAGTGATCCACAACGCCAAACTCCTAACTTCTATCTTCTAAATCGGCCGATTTGCATGGTAATACAGTCTGTGTCATCATCAAAAGTGATCCGATAGATGCAAATAAAGAAAAGAAAAGCTCACATAATCACTGTTTGATTCACTGATTCATCATGTGGCCTGTCCTTTAGAGATTAAGGTAATATGCAAGGGGAGAAGAAGCTTTATTCTAATACGGAAATTATCTCCAATATAATAAGAAAGTAGCATCTTTTCATCACATTCAAATAGTGAATCATCCAAGGATAAAATGCAAACCTGGAAACACACAATACACTCTATCAAGTATCAACTGATAAAAAAAAAAATGCAATTCACTCCCCTATCCGCGTTCCATGCAGGATCATATAACCTTAATCATGCTAACACAGTAAATTTAATATACTATGAAGTTGCCACAGGCAAGGTGAGCAAAAATAGAAAATCTCAGACGTACATCATCTAAGAATAATATCTGAGAATGGCAATCTGTGTGGCGAATAAAATAGAACATAAGCTTTAAAAGGTTCTCACCGATAACCATAACGAAACTTCTTATCCTTAAGCTTGGGATTCAAAACGAAAATGTTGTACGCATTCTCAATTTGTAGGTAGTCAACAAGAGTTGAGACAACATATTCCATCCGGTCAATGTCTACTTGCCAAAGGAGTTCTTCATTTTCACTGCTGAAAACAAAGCATAAAACAAAAAAATCGGATGCAAGAATGAATTACTCGCCTTTCACCTATCATTTTAAGTCAAAGGGAAATCAAAGTATACGGAAAACTGTGTCATGCCTAGGCCGGCAACATGATGGCCAATACATTTTATATAAACAAAGAATACCAAGTCAGAATGAGGGACCATATGCTATGCATATCTCAGTCCAAGCTCATGGCACATAGCTGGTTTTATCCACTAGCAAGGTAGGTGGCACAAGCCAACATCGCCTGTCATTCTAGTGTGAATGGTATGTAACAAGGTTTTAAGTGCCCGTCGGCACGGGCCGTATCTACCGTGCCGTACCGTGCCAACAAGATACCGGCAAAATACAGACCCCGTGCCGATGGCACAGCTCAAAACCCTCTATTCTTTAAATTAGTAAGTAATTTCCTCAATAAAGTTCAAAAGATATGATAAAAAGACATAAATAGTTAGAATATTTTGTTGCTAAAGAAAATAAATATTTCATGCTATTATGTGTCGGCACACAAGAATTTTTTTGACCGGCACGCATCGGCACGGCTGGGCACGCACCGTGCCATACCGTGCCGGCAAGTTTCCGGTACGACCCCGTGCCACAGCACTTAAATCCTTGATACTATGTAACATGGGATGTAAGAACACATGTAATTATGAAAAGAAAGAAGACTTTAATATAGAATAATAATCATCAACATGACATCACAGTTGGTGAAATCGAAAATATTAATACAGTAAGTGATATCTGAAAACTCTATTACTTACGGGTACTTGTACAAAAGAAAAACAGATTCAAAGATGATATCAAATAAATAAATAAATCCAATCATTTGGTATTCAAAGATGATATCAAATAAATAAAAAAATCCACTCATTTTGGTATTCAAAGATGATATCAAATAAATGAATAAATCAAATCATTTTGGTACCACGGTCTATAATAAAAACCAGAAATTACAGCACCATGTAATTTACATCCCCATGTACTTACGCATAGACCAATTTTAGACAAAACGCACTGACATATGATGATATAGACCGATGCAGTAAAAATTACTATACAAACATCACTTACATGAACCTCATCTTAAGAATTATCCAAGCCTGAGAGGTCCACACAACCAATGAAATTAAATTAGCAGTTCCAATTGTAAGACTATTCTTCGAAACCTCCCCAACAGACTTTGAGACTAAATAGTTGACATCTTATTTACTTGTCTAGATTGTCTTGCTATGATTTAATTCATTCCAGTTAATAACTATCTAAGCCAAACTTCTGTCATAATTTGCTTTAACTTTGTTGAACATCATACAAGAAAAAGAGCGAATCTGCAAAGTACATATCATATTGTTCAAAACACACAAAATCTAAATAAACAAAAATTTAAGACCACATTTGGAAAAAACTAAAAAGAAGCAAAAAAAAAAAAAGAGTTACTACCAAATATTTGATTTTTGTTGTCGAACAAATACTGTAGATGTATCATGTATGGAAGGTAGACTGCAAGCAATCTGCCATCCATAAATAAAGTTTTCTCGCGACTACATCAAAAGATGGGAAAGAAATTGAAAAGGTATTACGATTAATTGTTTTAAAATTTAAACAACGGAGGATATCTTAGATCAAAAGGAGATTAAATTGAACTTCTTGGTCATAGTTTAATCAGAACTGAGTACTTTTGACAGACATTGAACATGATAACAAGGTTTCATCCAAGTAAATGGAAAAGGTTTACTGAGCAAGCAACCAGAGTAAAAATTCATGGAAGTCCAATGGCATGCTGTCACCCTGATAATGGCAACCCACTAAATTTTGCCTAGGAGCTAGCCAATATCAGTTCACACAAAAGGTGGTTGAAACCAAGTAACATGTTCCTTAGACAGAGAGATAAAACTAAAGAGAATAGTTTTCTCTTAGCGGTAGATAAAAAGACCAGATATCAAGAATCACTTTACAAGTTTAGGTTACATTATGCTCATGGATGAATAAGATATGTTTCTTGTTAGTTGGTAATGAACTCATTTGTCAAAAAATTGTAGGCACAAGAACATACCTGGATATTGACAAATCCTCTTTACGTGACAAAGCTTTTATAGCATACTCGAAAACAGAAGTAACTTTTTCTCGCATCTGTATAGCATGTACAGAAAAGCTGCACCACATTAAAGCATCATTTGAGTCATATAAATGAAATCTAGTCATCTTCAAGTGCTAAGTACACAAACTGAAGAACCTTTTTATCATGAAAGTATGACAAGATTATGCAATTAGACAATAAATTATGGGTAAGTGTTAAAGAATAGTTACTTGTAGTTTATGTGGCTGACTAGAGGAAGATGATGCCGTTGGACTTTCTCAATGCTGGTTTTATAAAATGGGGTAAGAACCTCTCCAACGGGAGGAATCCGTGTATGTTCAAAGATGTGATCAATCTTACTAAACCACCGCTCAAGTTCTTCAGGACCCAGTTTAAAGTCTGAAACATTACCAAATATAGAATTTAATGGAAATGACGTAAAGATATATTCTAAATGTGATTGCTTTAACAGTGGAAGATGGGCACACCATGATTCCCTTTTCCTTCAAATCCTATGAAGATGAAGTTCACTGGGACAGGAAGGTATATGGAATCAACCTCTGAAAGCTTCATATAATTCGCAACATTACCTGAAAATAGTGGCAGAAGAATATGCATACATGTTGGAGATTCAATATTTGACAATAATGTTAACTTCACGATGGAAGCAGCATTTGAGGATGAAATCCAAATTTATATATGAAATTTCACCAATTCAATAATGAACATCGTTAAAGTGTTTTTTTAGTGTGAGCGAGTATAAAGGTTAGTAATGGTTTTAATATCAATCATCTATTAGTTACCACTTGGAAGGTCATGCAGCCAATCAAACACGACAGGCACATGAGAAGTAACTACGAGGATAGTGAATACGCAACGGACCCATTTCTAGGCAGTGTCACCTGTGAAATGTGTTTGATATAGTCATGTGATGGACACAGCAACATTTTCAGAGTTTTTGATGTTTCCTAGTTCCTCTCCCTTTATTGGAACTGGGCCTCTTATTCCTTGAGATCTTCCTTGTCCTAATCTTCCTTCTACTTATATTATCCATCTTCTACTACCATAAATCTCCTATGCCATCAAACTTATAGTCGCATACTTTCTTTCGTACCAAATGCAGATCCCATCATCCGATCGAGATGTTGGAGCACCTCAAGGAATGAACCAAACAGCTCAACACAGCTACTATATCTTTCCATTCCGTTTGGTAAGCTTAAACTTTTCATAACACTACATAAAATAAAATATAGTTACCTTAAACTTTTCCATACTTCAATATAAAATACCATGTAGTTATTCCCTGCATCAGAAACCATCATAGCCTTTATTCTCCTCTTTGATCTAATGACCATTATTAGAAGCTGAACAGCTATGAATTTGTTTTGAATTAATAAATACTGCTACCAATTTTCTCATTACCTCTGCACAGATTTTATGTGATTAATGGGCTAGGGTCTTTTTGGCAACAAAAGGCAAAAAATACAAAGCTTTTTTCTTTTCCTGCTTATTTTTTGTCCTTTTTTATTTTTTATTTTTTTTTTAATAATATGTCCACGTCCAAGCCAAGTGCATCACAAGCTAACCAATAATAACAACGAAGGAGAAAAACGTCCACCAGTGCATTCAAGTCAAAATTTAAAATAAATAAATAAATGCAAAACCAAGCAAATCCTAAGCTTGTGGCCCAAAAACTTTGATGGCCAGATTCTTTTTAGACATTTAGGCCTCATCTGGAATTTTAGCAATTTTTTTTTGGCTTTTCGCATTAATTTTGTTTGAAGAATTGATTCCATACTTGTATGTTGCATAGCCATTGAAATTACGTAGCTTAAGATTTCAAATTTGATTATTTGTTTTGTAAAAGGCTAATCATCGTGCATGATGCTCTATAATCATATCGCGGAATCTCTTAAGTATAAATGTGAAGAATTGAGTTAAGTAAGGTTGCTACAAGCTTCTTCGAATTGATTAAACACATGCTCGCCTCCCCCACTCTAGGTATCTTTACACCCACTGTAGATCTAAAGTAGGGCAACACTATAACACCTAAATTAGATCCAGCAGAAACTCTCGTAATCAACTTTAAATTGCAATGACTAGCAGCCAGCGCTGTATGAAACACGTCGTACAATTTTGCCACATGTCACCATCACCAAAACAAATAGACAGAAGCCAAAAATAATGAAAAACCAATAGACTCCATAACACAACTGACGCATCAACTTGTCCTGCTGCATACCAATAAGCCAGATCACATTGACAACTGCAGCTCAAACCTAGTAGACTAAATGACTTGAAAGTATGCAGAAATCCTTCACCTGGATGCATGTTACAACTAAAAGCTACTGAACCTGAAAGCCTGTCGTTTCAGTAGGCATATAAGCTATCGACGATAGATAATCCTAAATCCGTCCTTGCCGTATATTTTCATGCTCCGTTTTCTCTTCTGACTAAGTATAATGTTCATATCAATCAGAAAAGCAAAATAAAGTAGAATCTTAGAGAGGCATAATTTGGCCAGCTAACCACCATAATATTATTATTCAATAACAGCACAATAAAAATCCCATGGCATGAACGAATTAACTACCTGCCTTGGTGTAGTTGAACACCGCCATTCTGCCAGAGTCCGAAGATACTGATCCTTCCAAGTCATCGAAATCTGTCGACACACAGCAACAATACCACCACTTACAATCAACAGAATTCCGTGAAAATGAGGGAGTGATTTCGTACTCATGAGAAGATCAATCGATGTTGTTCGCATTCGACCGAGTCTTACCGCCTTTCCGAATGACGGATTCACTCCAGAATTTACTCTTCGCCTTGAGATTAAACAGCGAAAACACCGAAGGGCTGCCGCTCTTGCGAAATGATCCGGGAGAAGAAGCCGCATCGGCAGCGATCGCCGCGATCAAGAGCTGCAAAACAAAGCTGAGATGAGTAACTACACCAATCTAAACCGGCGATTCCTAAGCAGTATCAGAAGAAGAAGAAGAACCAAGAGACCGAAAACTAAAGAGATGGCAAACATGTTCGATCTCAAATGAAGTGAAAACGTAATTAGGGTTCCAGCGAAGTGAGTGCGCTTACCAGCAGAAGCGAGAAGGAGATCGATAGAGAAGGACGAGGACGACGACGACGAGGAGGAGGAGGAGGAGGAGGAGGGGTGATTGGACGAAGAGATTTCAATGGTTTGGAAGAGGAGAGATCCATAACGGCCGCGTCGATGGAGAGTCGGAGGAGGAGGAGAAGGAGGAGGCGGAGGAAACGGGACGGAGCCCGGCGGTGACGGCGACTCGACGAGACTTCGATTTTAGGGATTTTACGATGTCGCGGGCTGGGTCGGCTGGTCGGGTCGGGTCGGGTCGGGTCGGGCCACGGAACTTTGAATGCTCACTGTTGAAACAGTATGAGTCCGCAAAAATTTGAATTAAAGGCGTGTCAGGTTCGCTTCTTTGGTTCCCTTTTTTTTCACCATCGAACCAGAATTGAAATGGACGATCCGTTTGTGACTGTTTGGTTCGTGAAAATCCTATTCCGATTTCAATTCTCGAGTGGAGTGGGAATCCTTCAATCACCACTTTCAAAGGCCGAATTCGGACGAAATAGATATTTATTCAGATTAAATTTATTTTTTTAACTTTTTTAATTAAAATATAAGTTTAAATTCAGAAATTAAATTTATGATTTTAAATATTAATTTGAATTTGAATTAAAAATTAAAAATTAATCAAGTATTTCGAATCTAACTTATGAATTTCAATTTAAATTAAATTTTAATTTATATAGTTTTATTTAAATTTTATTTAAAACTTAAATTAAATTTAGGGATTCAAATTAAAATTTAAATTGTAATTTAAAATTTGAATTTGAATAAATATATTATAAAGATAAAGTTAATATATTAATTTGATTACGTTTTTTATCTACCTGAACTAAACAACGATAATAAAAATGATTTATTCCGATTCCGATTCTGATTCAAGTAATTGACCAAACAAAATTAGGTAATGGGTCATTCCGATTCCGATTCCAGTTTATTTCAATTTCGATTCTGATTTCAATTCTGACTTCGAACCAAACGCGCCCTAATTTCAAACGTGGCCATCAAAATTTAAAAAAACATATATTAGGCATACTCTTCAAATTTGTAAATTTTATTAATATTATCCCTATAAATTTACAAAGGCCAATTTGCATAAAAAATCCACTAGTTTTGCACTTTTGCAAAAGTGGGCCATCTTTTTCGATTTTACAGATTCGGGTCGAATTTTCAGCAAACTGACCAAAATACCCTGTACCTTTTTCTCTCTTCTCTTTTTTTCGCTCGTTCTTTTTTTTTTTCTCTTCCCAGAGAGCGGCGGAGGCAGAGACGGAGGCGGAGACAGCCCCCTTCGATTTTGTTCGGTGTATCCTTACCCTTGCCTGCGCACATCCCCCACCTTCCTCGCCTCCGATCCCGCTCAGGCTACGCTGCGACTTTTTTTTTCCCGTCCCCGACCCTCCTCTACCGCCTTCGACGATGACGCCTATCTCACCATCTCTCGCCTTTTCTCTCTCCCTCCTCCTCCGCCTCCTCCGCCGCTTCCGATGACGGCATTGACGCCACAGCCTTAGAGCGAGGGATCTGTGGTGGCATTGTCGCTGGCGCCGTGGCCGTTGGCGGAGAGGCGTGACAAAAAAAAAATTATAGAAGAAGGAAGAAGAAAAAAATAAAAACAAAAAATTATATAAAAAAGAAAAAAATAATGAAATTGCACTGTTAAAATAAGATTACACTATTTTAAAACAAATTTGCACTATTTTAATAAAAATTACACTATTTGATATAAAAATTACACTCTTTTGGAATTGATTTTACACTTTTTAAGCTAACGTTGCACTATTTAAGAGAATTTTGCACCATTTTTTTTCCTTTTCTTTTTCTCTTTCTCCTTTTCTTCTTCCGCTGCTGCCTCTCGACGAAGATGGCGTCCCAGTCCCCTACCTCCGTCTCCGCCACCGTCGGATACTTGGAGTCACTCACCCCCGCGCACTCCACCAACACGTGCGCGGGGCGCCCGAATGCCGCCTCCACCTCATCGAAGAGCGACTCAAAAAAAATTTGCACCATTTCTCTTTTAGCCCCTGTTTCGCTTCATCAACAACACTCATCATCCTCCCAACTCCCTAAACCCCCTGGCGGTTCTATGGCCTCCTATACCACCTCCTCTGCCGAGGCCGCGGCGCGGGAGCCGACGCAGCGGGCGTTACTGCTGGCGGCGCGCACCACGATCGTGACGGGCGCGTCACACGGGATCAGGCACGCCATCGCGGCGCACCTCGCGTCGCTCGGCGCCGACGTCCTCCTCGGCTACTCCTCCAACTCTGCTCAGGCTGAGCTCCTCGTCACCAAGCTCAACTCCTCGTCGCCGACAACGAATCCGAGGACGGATTTGGAAGGCAGGGCTAGGTTGTCGGCGAGGAAGAGGCCCGCGGTGGATCCCGTGCCGTAGAGGAGGAGGTACGAAGGGCATACCTTAACTTAATTATTACTACTCACTCTGCTCACTAATTAATTAATTAATCGGTAAGATTCAAGTTGGGAGCCACGAACTTAGGTAGCTCTTTAATTAATTAGCTCGTATGTCAAATAGCTCGTATGTCGAGAAGCCGGCCGGTGGCGGAGGAGGAAGAAGAAGAAGAAGAGAAAGAGAAAAAGAAAAAGAAAAAGAAAAGAAATTGTACAAAATTTTCCTAAATAGTGCAACGTTAACCTAAAGAGTGTAAAATCTACTCCAAAAGAGTCTAATTTCTATATCAAATAGTAGAATTTTCATTAAAACAGTGTAAATTTATTTTAAAACAATGTAATCTTATTTTAACAGTGCAATTTCATCTTCTACTTCCTTCTTATATAATTTTTTGTCTTTATTTTTTTCTTCTTTTTTTTTCTATAATTTTTTTTTGTCACACCTCTCAGCCAACGGCCACGGCGCCAATGAAGACGCCGCTAAAGACCTACCGCTTCGAGGCTGCGGCGTCGCAGAGACCTCCGCGGCATAAGGGTATTTTGGTCAAAAATTAACTAGGGTAAAGTATTTAGCCTATGGTTAACTAAACTTTTCTAACGGATTCTAACGGTAAGGACATATCTGACAACATTGTGAGTTTTGTAGGGATAATTTATGAAAGTTGAACTTTATATGGATATATTTGTAATTCACTATATTTGTAGGGACCTGTATGCGGTTAACCTTTTTTTTAATTCTTCGACTTTTTTTCGTTGTTTTTTATTTTAAAATCTAATACATTAAATAGAATTTAAATTACTAGCTTTGAAGGTCATATGTGTTTAATTAAATTTTGATATCAAAATATTTATCATTTAATATAAGCTATAGTGTGTAGAATGTTAATATATATCATGTGCATGTAAGAAATTTTTTTTCTCCAATCAATTTTAACAAAGTAAATACATTTTTGACTTTTCAGCAATTTGAAATAAGTTTTTCAATTTTAACTTTGTAGTTAAAAAAAGTTTTTTTTATAGAATAGTTCCCAAAATTATTAAATTTGCTTAATATTTAAATAAATTGTTAGAATAATCTGACTATTCAAATTAAGAAAATATTAATAAAAAAGTTATTTTTTATAATATACATAACACTATTTTATTTTTTTTTTATTTAGTTATAATTTTTTAATCTTAATATTTTAATAATTATATATTTTAATTGATTACCGCTGCGAGGCACGGGCCTACACTAGTACACATATGAAGCCGCCGTCCACAGCGACGTTGCGGAGAGGGGAGCGTGGTGGGGGTTGGGGCTGTGCGTGGGGCCCAGCCGGAAGGGATGTGCTTAGTTTTTTTTTATATTTTTATTTTTTTCTTTCCTCATTAATTTAGGCACGAGTGGTTGGGCTTTTTTTCATAAACCTAATTTAATTCTTCCCCCTCATTATAAAAAATTTAAAATATATAATTTTTTACACGTGAATTTAAATAATATAAATTGTATTTATTAAATATAAATTTTAGTTTTATAATATTGATCACTTAGATATAGATTGTACAATAACAAAATAAAAGAGAGATTAGAGTTTAAGTTAATTATTTATTTTTATAAATTTAGTTGCGAGAATTATATGAATATATACAAAATAAATCTATAAACTAAACGACATATTCAAATTTTAAAGTCAAAGTATTATTGACTGCCTTAAATCTAACATATAGTATGGTTGAATAGTAAAAACAAGATTTTGAAAGGTTGGATAGATGATTCAAAATGGTTTATAGTTTAAAAAAATTCTATACGATTCTTTTTTGATCTTAATATCAAACTTCAATGTCATATTTATAGTTTGCTGAGTAATCAATTTCATATTTAAAATTTTTTTGAATATTCAAAATATGATTGATTGATTTTTAATTTTAACAATTAGGTATTCTAAAATTTTTTAGATAATTTAATATATTTTTTCTTGAATGAAATTACTAATTGAACAAAACTAATCAATATTCAACTTTGTTTTCATCTGGAATAATAACACGTTTTCCACTTATAAGACCCGTGACACTATAGTCTTCAAATTTTAATATGTTACGTTTTTTTTTTTACTTTAAGTATAAGGCGTGTAATGCTTTAGTTTCCAAACTTTTAATAGTCGTAATTTCTGGCTCGAACTATAATGTATATGATATTTTAATTCTCAACTTTTACTGCTGTTATAAATATAATTTATTATTTTTATAGTTTTTCTCTTTTTTTTTTATCCTTCTTATATTTTTATTCTTATCCTTATTCTTCAGTTTTTTTTTTATTGGTATTCTTTTTTTTTTATTTTTAAATTTTATTTATTTATTTATTTTACGAAATTGACCTGCTGCAAAGTGTGAGTGCCTTCACTAGTAATATTTACTTGCAATGTTTTTTTTTTTTTTTTTNTTAATTAACTTAAATATTATTTTATTTGAAAATATTATATTATAAATACAATTGAATTTATATCATTTTTTTTTTGAGAGATAGGTAACACACTACCCGCTTTATTTATTTCATTTAGAAATAAACTTAGCTAGAAATGTGAATCAATTAGGATTCGAACTTGGGACCTCGGGTACCAACCACCAAGCACTTTGCCACTTGCTCTAGTTGATTCACATTTCCAGCTAAGTTTATTTCTAAATGAAATAAACGAAGCGGGTAGCATGCTACCTTTCTCAGAAAATTTGCTCTGCAATGTTGTGATCACTTTATTCGATATGTATAACACAATGGAATTATATATTTTACAAAGTATGTTGGTTAATTTTTTCCACCACCTAATCTCTTTCACCATTTTACAAAATGTTTTCAGGATATTGATTCCATATTTTCTGTTTGAGTCACTTCACTTGTCTATAAGTGGATTGGTTTTGCCCCAACACATTCTATTCAAAAAGCAAAATGATGAGCCATCATGACCTGAAACTAATGTGGATACTCCATGGTCTTCAAAGTTCTCTGATTGCTAAAGTTGGTTCTATTATTTTGGTTTTTTTTTTTTGTCACTTTACCTCACTGTTTTAGAAGGACGTTTTATAGAATTTTGTTATTTATCTCTCTTTTTTTTTTTTTTAAACTCCTACAAATGCAAAATGATGAGAAACTTGGATCTGGAATGGATAACAAACACATATAAGGTCTTCAAAGTTCTCGGATTGCCTCCGGTTGAATTGGAGCTAGTATTTGATAACTTTCTCTGTTTTTTCTTAACTATTGCAAATATTCTTGTTGTTTAAATTCACATTCGACCGTATTTTCGCCACTTCTTTATCTCTAGAAATTTAGAGCATTATTATTCCTTTCCTTCTTTCTTGCTGCTTTCGTCGAACTACTTGTTTCAATTAAATGAGTTGAATAATTTCAAGTTAAATTATGTTGTATTCTATTCAAATTGTCAAATTAGAGATATGCAATTGTGTTTGTTATGTTAAAATTTAAAATACATACTTAAAACATCCATCTAATCTTATAGTATTTTTGACTTGATATGTTTCAAATATTAGTTAATTGTATCTTTTATTATTTTGACAAAATATGTAGATTATATTCACAATTCTAATCATTTTTCTTTCTCGTTTTACAGGATTAAACTTAGCGGCTCAACATATCGGAGTTGGCTTGTCTCAAGAACTTTATTTCACTATTTTTTCTAGAGTTTCTTATATGTTGGTTCTAAAAGGTTACTAGTAAGTATTAGATTAAATTTGGAAGGAATTGAAACTTGTAGTTTGATGCATACAATACTTGATATGAACAGGTAATTGTTGGTTTATTTTGATTGTGCTAATTGAACTACTTTCTACTAATTAGTGAGTATATCTTAATTGTTTGGATTAATATTTTATACAAATACTCATTGAGCATTGAATAGTTATGGCATGATGATTACGTGTAAAAATTTGCTTTTTTCGATAAGAAATGTAAAACATTAAATAGTATTGCAAAAGTTTTGTGGCTAAATAATAAATAGTCATAATTTGTTATACAAATATTAATAAAATTTGAAAATTTTAAAGTGATCAAAATAAAATTTGGCTATAAATTATACATAACTATTTATACCAAAAAATAAAGTTTGCCATAAATTATATAATATTATTTGTAGCTATATAAAACTTTGCCACAATATGCATTAAAACATGTATGGCCAAATGCCAACTATCGTCATAAAAATAACAATACTATGTGTGGCTGATATTAAAATGTGTCACAAAATGTAAAGGATTATTTGTGGCCAAATATAATTTTCGCCGCTATATGATTAATATTAGTTGTGGTCATTTTTAAATTTGCCATAAATTATATGTTACTATTTGTGGCCAAAACTATTTTGCTCACAAAATTTTATATATTTTCTTATTATTACTATACATATTTATGACCATCTGATTCTTTATTGCGGCGAATTTGGAAACAGTTGTGTCCAATAAAATCGCCACAAAAAGTATGTATTTTTTGTGGCAAAATTGTTTTGGTCATCTAACCTTTTGTAGCGGTCCTATTGTGGCGACCCTGTAGCGAAATTATTTTCGCCACAAAATTATTTTTGTGACGAAAATTTATATTTTTGTGGCGATTTTATTAGCCGCAAAAAATTAATTTTGTAGTAGTCTACGATATGATGCGTCTCCGACCGTACGTCTTCCCCCACACCTCGCAACCTGTATCTGGTGGAAGTGCATGTCGGCACGCCTGCACATTCGCACTCGAATGAGATCTAGTTCTTCGTCTTAGACACCGGAAGTAGCCTTGTGTGGCTTCAGTGCGAGCCGTGCGTCAACTGCTGGAGCTCCATCGCCTGCCCGCTACAACGCTGTCCGCTCTGGCTCCTTTGCCCCGATCCCTTGCAATCACCCTTTGTGCGAGCTGAACCGACCTGATTGGCGGTGCGCCAACAACCAATGTCATTACACCCATGGATATGATAGCCATGCAGTCACGAAGGGAATTGTTGCCACCGAGACTTTCAAGCTTCGCAACTGACGGCCGACAGATGGAGTTGTCCGCAACATAGTCTTCGGGTGCGTGCGTGACAACCAAACTTCAGACTGTATTCGCAAATCATCGGCTTAGATCATGGGCCTCAACATGATGAGCACTTCCTTCTTGACACATGCGAGCAACAATCTCCGAGGCCAGTTCGCATACTGCCTTCAAAAATATACCGAGAACGAGCAGAGGTACTACTAACATTTTGAGGATTGGCGATAATGCCGTCCTGCGCGCGGACCTAATGTGAAGACGGTCCCCTTCGCTGTTGCTGACGTAGCGCAGTCTGCGAGAACAAGCAGACTGCTAGCATATTCGGGACGTACCAGCAGTGTAACTATCGTATTTCATACGACACCCACACCCACAACAGAGTGTTATATCGTATGTTCCGGCAGATTAATTGCAGTGCAAGATCTGGCAAGCTAGTGAATAAGCTGCCGTGTCTTTTATTTTTTCTTTTGCTTTCATTTCCACTGGCATCGAACTGCATTGCACCATAAATTCGTGCGTACAGCAATAAGCTCAAACAATCATTGGATACTTTTAATACTATCTTCTGTAGATATGTATATCTATATATCTTTTTCAAATAAATAGATTGGATAAGCTCTAAAGTCTCCGAGAGGAAGATAAAAAGCTAAAATCTTCTCTTAACACACAAAGACACACACACAAAAAAGAACAAATAGCTAAACCATCTATTGGGAATACTATAATGGTGTCACAAATGATTAGAAACTTCATGAAAATTAAGTATATGGTTTGTTAAAGGTTTTTTTAACTAATTTTCTCACTAAAAGATGACTTGTTTCTATGGTTTGAATTGAAAAAGTAACTGAATGAAGTATATTTAGGCTTGGTTTGGTAGTAAGATCCATCTGATGCTACTAGATAAAATGAAGTTTGGGTAAAAATATATATATATATATAGGGATATGCTTTTGCGTTCTCCGGTAGGACCGCAGATATAACCGACTCATCGCGATATGCAGAACGCAATATTATATACGGAAACAAATAAGATATTTTTCCATCGTATTTTTTCACTGCGCGTAACGCAATCTCTCCGCAATCCCAAACGAAACCTTAATTGTTAACACAATTTTCTATAAGGAGCAGCTCATAGAATTTTTGAAAACCATTTCATGCCTGTAGTTAGTTGAATACTCAATGGTCACTGGTTTAATATTCTAAATTGCATTGTGTTATGGATGGCAAAAGGAATCAATTTAGACAATCCCCTGCTAGGAATCTCAAGCCCAGCATTTATTTCACACCTTTTAAATTGATCTGCTATGCATGATCATTATAATGAACTGCCAAAATAATTGTTCTTTCGTGTGTATCTGGGCACATCCGATTGGATGTAAGTAATGCTAAGCCCACTGATCCTTTCTTCAATTCTGAGATGGAGATTTTAATTGATGATTTATACAAGTTGAACAATATAGATGGTAATAACGATCTCGAGGTTTTGTTTCATTCTTTCCATGCATTTATTTGCAGAATCACGTAGGCTAGTGAGACTTGTTACGATAACGATATTGATATACATTGCGTCGAATTTTATTTTATTTTTTCGGAGAAAAGTCAAATTTTAGTATTAGGTTGTAAAAATTAAGGCTTTTTAAATGTCACTACTGTTATGTCCAAAAAGAAAAAGGAAGAAAATCGAGTAATTAAATTTAATGAATAACCCGGTCAAGTAAATTTAATCCAACTTTCACCTTGTCCCCGTAGAAGAATCTACTGAATCTCCAATCAAATCCATAGAAATCCACAAGTAAAACCGTATTAAATGATATTAATCTACAAATAAGTTGTTAAGCGACATTAACATGATCATCTCCCAGCATCACCTCACTCTGCACAAGCAAGAATGGCTGTCACGCCCCGGGGTCCTTGTTAGATTGAAAGTATAGCGAAAGTGACTAAATTTTTTTTTTTTTTTTGAAAACCTGACCCCAGGGTATGCCAGATCCGCCACAAATACAGGGAATCTACTGTTCACACGGACAGAGTCTTCCCTGTATTTGCACGGTGTCGCACAAGTACAAGAGTATAACCAGAATACAACCACCATAATGAATAAACAACAATCAATATTCATTCACCATTCATCACAAATTTACCATTCATAGTTCAATTCATAAATCTACGACTATTAGTTTAAAACGTTTCCCACCCGAAAGCTCATTTTGAAACACCAAGAGTTGAAAAGCCAATAAAACCTTTTTAAAACCATTTCCTACACGAAAGCCTTTTCTTTTTAAAGCACGCTACCACGAAGGGTAGAAAATTATTTCCAGTTTACAAAATCATATATCCTTTATTTTTCATGAAACCACGTGTTTTAATTAACTTCACAAAACCATGTTTATATATATCCAAGTAAACAAAACCAACTGAACCATATGTCTAAAATATGTCAACAGAAATAAAGAGGGTAATAGCTGAACTGAACAAACAGGGTCGAAAGCTCTAGCGACCACTATGAACGTGTCTCACGTCTCGTCTCAACCCTCACCGCCCGCAATACCTGAAAAATGGTGGGGGAGGTGAGAACATGTAAACATGTCTCCCCTCCCAGTGGGTACCGCAAGCCGACGAAGGCGAGGAGTACTCACCGGATCAGGAAGAGATAAACAACAATATGGGTAAGTGAAATACAGTAGCAACGATAATGAACGAATGAAATATATATATATATATATATGAAAACACAACTACCGCTACTATAAGGAAGAACTGAATGTATACATGGATATCAACTATAGTAGCAAGACAACTGTAAAGAAAGAACTGTAAGTATGTAAGCAACAACCGCTACTATAGTCATATGCGTTAACCAGACGACAAGTCCAAAAATACCCAATCTGAAAACTGCCCTGTTGGTCCGCAGACCTCAGGCCCTTGCCCACTGCCACTCTACCTGTATATAACCCAGTTCTGACCGCTGAGCACCCAGTTCTGACCGCTGGGCTCATAGGCTGCATATAACCCAGTCCTGACCGTTGGGCTCATGGGCTGGCACATCAAACCACTTTTCCGGAAAAGAACACCCTCTTGCGGTGGATCAGACCGCTGGTGATCGTGAAATGCGAACGAGTCTCGGGCGATCAATGCTGATATGCTCAATGGCCAACCGTCGGCAACCAGCCGACAATCACTGCCCCTCGGGGCTAACCGACCAATAGGTCATCAAACTATAAAGAAGCACAAGAACCGACCACTCAAGTCAACTAGGATGGAACGACTCTACATCCTCTCAAAAGTATGGAAATACTGCTCGATGGGTCAACTAAAGTATAGATGCAAGAACCAACCAATAGATCACAGGAATGCATCACTATAATCTGGAACCACCGTCAGCCCCTAGCTGACAATCCTACCCCTCAGGGTACACCGACCTCAACGGTCATCGGACAACAGAAGTCAAAGAACCGACCAACCAGGTCACTGATACGAAGTACAAGAAACCACCAACCGGGTCAACAATACGAAGTACGAGAATCGACCAACCAGGTTACTAATACGAAGTACAAGAAACCACCAACCAGGTCACTAATACGAAGTACAAGAAACCACCAACCAGATCACCAATACGAAATACGAGAATCGACCAACCTGGTCATAGGCATCACAAATAGATAGATTACTCTACTCCTACACCTGATACTAAGCATGGGAACATCTGAGTAGAGTGTAATGTAAACAATAGAGGTGCAAAGCTCAACATATAATATATGCATGGATAATAACAAAAGAGTAAGGGTAAGAAACCATCACCGAGTGTGCACCACTGTACCCACGTCGGATTGAAGTACCCACCTGTACGAATGTCGCGCCTGTCTCCTGACTGCGAAAAAAAGTCAACCGGACCTAAGGAAGGTCCACCGGGTTACTGTCTAACCCACAACTAATAACTACTAAATACACAACCGACAAACAAACCCACGGAGATCGGTTTCCCAAATCGATCGCCGTAATACGCCGGAAGTCCCATAATCGCACGGGGACCTACGCACTGTCTCGGAACATACCGACTTGAGCTACGAGTTACCTGCTGCCACTAAACATAAATAATCGTGCATCATGGCAGTGAACACAACTCCTCACGTCGAAATAATTATCGTCGGATAATCGTTTCGATCCGGGTTCCCGGAAGTGTCTAATTCGACACCCGAACCCACTATCGCTCAACCGTCATTTCTGAACTCTCGATATGACGCGAGTGACCAGCCAACAAGGCTCAGCGACTACACAATAGCTCACGAAGCACCGTCGGAATAATTCTGAACCGAACCCGCGTTCCGTCGGCGGATTTCGCCGAGAAACGCTCTGAAAATCACTTTCCGATTTTCGACAAGGCTTGGGGCCTTGGACGATCAGTCCATAGGTTATCCTCAACCCATACTTGCTGCCAACAGCAGCCACGATGAACAAAAAGCATAAAAGCCCTCCCGATTGCAAGAAATCCTATTATTTTATGTGATTTCTAAGCTTTTATGGTCCAACCGAGCAATCCGTTAACTCTTTTACCAAACCGAGACACCTGCTGATAGGTCTCGGTATGCCGGAGGCCGTGCTCACCTTTCAGAGCAGTTCCGTCCACTGTGGGAAGCGCACAAGTGACGCGATAATCAGCGAAGCAGCGCGCACAGCGCAAATAATGCTTCTAACGTGCAAACCGGGGCACCATTGACCCCAACGAAGGTGAGCATGATGTTCAGAACGAAATAACGATGATTGTGCTCCCTCCCACAGTCATCGAGGTGCCTTCGGATTGCCGAAAAGACAATCGGAACCCCAAACTATAGTGCTGGAACTTAAAATAATAGCATACCGGAGCAGTGGGAGCTAGGGTTGGTTTCCGGCGGCCGGACGGCGAGCGCTCCGGCCGAGAATGGAAGTGGCCGGTCTGAGAGGTCCGAGGTAGGTGCTGGCCGGCGGCGGGCGGCAGCCGGTGGCGCGGCGGAGGAGATCAAGCCCGCCAACTGCTCTCGGGTTCAAGGCTTCCCGGCGGCGCGACGGCGGCCGGAGGAGGTCGGGGCGACGCCGATCCGTCGCCGGAGGCCGAGGGGATCATGATGCACCCCTCCGTGGGCGGCGGCGTCGTGCGGTGGCCGAGATGGCTCGGCCTCGGCCCGCACAAGCTCTGGGCGGCCGCAGAGTGGAAGAGCGGCGGCCGGCGGCTTCGGGGACGACAGGGACGGCGCCGGGGTTAGTATTGCAGCCAGGGAAAAGGCCCGATGCTTGTGGATCTCTCCCTGAGGTCGACGGCAGAGATGAAGGGTGATCTATGGTGGTTTGGTAGAGAAGACGATGGAGGAGAGGCCGAACCCAGATTTTTCGGCGACCGGGGCACCTGCCGGCGGCCGGGGTGCACGCGCGGCACGGGTATGGTGATGCTGGGGATGGCAGAGGGGTCGGCTGAGGGAGAAGGCCTCTAGGGTTAGGGTTTTCTCTATGAAACCCTAAAGTCTTCAAAATAAACAAAGTGCAAAATTGCAAGAAAGTCCTCCTAAGCTACAAATTTCAAACCCAATCCTTCATAATGGGTAACTCTCGCGCATTCGCACCTCCACAATCGATCTCGCGCGATTCGGTACATAAAATATGGGGACTATTGCGAAAATTCCAATTAGTCATTTTAGACCCCTTTTCGAACATCATGCGATATCCGGCAATCCGTTCATCAGAATTCCGAACGGATTGCGCCATCACGTTCAGCACGATGGGGACATTGAATTCACAATTTTGTTTTACCCCGTTTGGTCATGGATTCGCGACAAAACCCATCCGTTCTCCAACTAACTCACATATTACACATAGACCTATGTGTAAACCCAAAAACCTTTAATTCGAATTCGAATTTGGGCTCCCTACCACCAGTAGGTACTAGAAACATCCTCCACCCAACTCTAGGTCACATGCACAGAGTACGAGAGGTTTTTAAAATGCGAGAACAGCAAGGAGTGAAAATCCTCTTTTCGATAAAACTCCTTTTTCTCGAAAACCGTGCATCAGAACCTAATTTCGTCAGTGCCATTGGGTCCAGAATAGCCGAGCCGTGTGAAACGAGCTATTGGATTGCTATGAACGGAGTCCGATACGTACCAGAAGCCAACTGTACTCCGTGACTTCTCCGGAAAACCGGAGTTACTATTCACTTAAGTGAATACTATTAATCGCGTAACTTCTCCATTCTAACTCGGTTTCTCCTGAAACTTGACGAGTGCTTTTGTAATTAAATTACACACAAAAACATCATCAAAAGAGAGTTTAACTGCACTGCCAAAATCTCAGTCCTTACACTCACGCCGCTGTCCACGGAGCCTCGGAGACCTTCCCCGCCGCCGCCGCCGCCTCGGCCAGCCGTGGCCGCCCCAGACGCGCTCGGGCCGAGGCAAGCTCGCGATTCCTTCCCTGCGCGGCCGCCGCTATGGGCCCCACCCGAGGCATCCCTCCGGCCTCTGGAAACCCTCCTCCACGGTCCCGAAGCTCCACGGTCGCCGCCGTGGCTGCCATTGCCCGTGGAACCCTAGCCCTGGCTGGTGCGGGCTCGGTTTGCTCCGCCGCCAACCGAGGTGCACCGCCAACCGAGGTGAGCACCATACTCCTCACCTCCCTCGTACCCATCCCTGGCGCGCGCGCACCTCGCCGTGCCGCCGGAAGCCAGCCGGAGCAAGCTTGCTCCGGCCAAGCCCGAAATAGGGCTATTCCTTGGCGGTTTGCTGTTCTGAGCAACCCGGGCCTCCCCGATCCCTGTGGAAGGGAGCACGATGATCTTGACTCATTGCTAATCATTGTGCTCACCTTAGACTCTGTTGGGAAGGCCCCGTTCCACTGTTTCGGCGGTGTCGCCCCTTTTAAGGCCTTTTGGTTGCTGTTTCTGGGTTGCGCGCATTTTTTCGACGATCCGAGGCTGTTTCGATGCCTCCGGAGGTGAGCACGGTGATCGTTGGTCAGTGCTGATCACAGTGCTCACCTCACTTTGGATCAACGGATTCCGGTTAGCTCTGTTCGGCATGATTTTCCCTGACCGCGCGCTGTTCGCAGAATTTTAGGTTGCTGCCGCGCCACCCACAGTGAGCCGTTGTGCTCCGGATCATGAGCACGGCCTCCGGCATGTCAAGACCTATCAGTACATGTCTCGGCGGACCTTGAAAATCCTAGATTTGCGTGAACGAGCCACTTGATCGCCGAATTTATATAAAATAATAGGATTATGTAAATAAAGGGGCTTTTGTGCAATTGTGCATTATGTGGCTACTGTGGGCGGTGCATGTGTGTGTGTGTGGTGACCTCTGGGCTGATTGTCTATGATCCGATAGCCTTCGCGGAAATCGAGAAGTCAATTTCGATGCGTTTTTCGGCGAAATTCGCCGAAAGAACGCGGTTTCAGTTCGGATTTCTTCCGACATGGTTTGTTTATCATGTGATTTATCGCTGAGCCTTGTTGGCTGGTCACCATCATCATTTTGTGGGTTCGGTGATGATGGGTGAGCGACGGTCGGTTCCGGTGTCGAAATAGACGCTTCCGGGAACCCGTATTCGTACAATTATCCGGCGATAATTGTGTAGTGGTGTTATCTTGTGTTTGCTGCCAAGACATCCAAACAGGAGTGTTTTGTGGCAGTGGGTGACTCGTGACACGAGTCGGTGAGTTTCGGGACACTTAGTGGGTCACGACGGCGTCCCGACGTGGTTTTCAAAACTTCCGGTGTGTAACGGTGATCGATTTTGGAAAACCGATTCGGGGAGTTGTGTGGGGGTTTGTGAGTTGTGTACTTCAGGTTAGTGGTTTGGATACTGACTTAGTGGATATTCTTAGGTCCGGTAAACTCCGTGTGCAGTCAGTGTTCCGACGCGACAGTGACAGGTGGGTACTTCGAGCTGGTAGTCGGTGAGATTGTTTCACCCTTCCTCTGTTCTTTCATATCAATATCGTAGTCTCTACATGTCAGTTGATTATTTATCATTTGTTTATCGTATCTCATTTATTGCATTTGGATAGTTGTGGATAGACATGTAGAGCAGGTTGTATATATATTGTATCTCTGTGGACCTTGGGTCCAGGCAACATATCGACTCCTTTGTCATGTGTTTCGATCTGGTTGATCGTGATTTGGCGTTGTACGCCCTTGCACCTGGCTTCGGCCAAGGCACAGGTCTCTTTTTGCCGGTTTTCGTTTTGAACATATCAGCATGATTTAGTCACAGTACTGTGTATTCTAGACACCAGGTTGGTTTCGCCACCAACCAATGGGTATACGTATCCGGATAGGTCGTCGGTGACGCATGAATAAGTTGGCAGTGTCTGCTCTGTGACAGGCAATGCTTGAGGTCTGTGGACCAATATAACAGCATCAGATTGGGTTTGATTTTGGACTATTTACCCTTGAGGCATCCGTTCAGTTGAGTTTTTGTTATAGTAGTAGTTTCGTTCTTACTCAGTTATTATCCTGTTTCTATTACTACTGTAGTTGCTTTTATATCATGTTCATATCTGTTATAGCTACTGTAGTTCGTTTTCGTATATCAGCATCTACATTTGTTTGTCTATCTCCTTTGGATTCCGGTGATTACGGCTTGCCTTTGTGGCTCTATCGTACCCACTGGGAAACTATGGTTGCGGTTTCTCACCCCCCATTCCTCCCAGGTGACATGGACGAGGAGTTGGATTTTGGGCTCGACGGGAGAACGATCTATCTAGTCTGGTATAGCAACCGTCATCCTGGTTACTTTCATTTCGGCACTTAGTAGTTTTAATAATAAATGGTTCAGTTAGATGATCATATTGATGTTTGAATATTCGTGAATTGGTTTTAGTGGATGATTTACTATGATGCATGAGATTAGAGTTTTCAGATCTGTGATTTTTGGTTCTCGTATTTATGGATTTACGCATCGTGGTTTTCTACCCCTCGAGGTAGCTGGTTTTTAAAATAGAGTTTTCGTGTGGAAAATAATTTTAAAAAGATTTTCGAATGGTTTTCATGGATGATTGAATTAGAGTTTAAAAACAAAGCTTCCGGGTGGGGAGCACTTTTAAATAGGATGATTGTTGTACTGTGCATTGCATCATCCAGCGCCTAAGGAGTGTTTAGAGACATGCATCATCTCTAAGGATAGTTAGCTGTATGAAAATACATATCATAAAATAGTTGTTGATTGGTAATTGTAGATTGTAGTTGAGAACCTGATGTAGCTATTGGTACGCCGTGCAAATACAAGGGAGACTCTGTCCGAGTGGATAGATAAACTTTGTATTTATGGCAGGTCTGTACGTCACGTGGGTCAGGTTGAAAAAAAAAAAGGCACATTTTCTGCAACTCTAATTTCAAAATAGTAATGATTTTCAAAAAGGCTTTTAAAATCGGCACCGGGGCGTGACACTCTCTTTGTATTGGTGTGGAAGAGGGTGACCTGAGACCTCTTATTTTCAGCCGCTGTCGACCTGGACCGCCGCCAGGGTCACCATCGGACACCGGGCAACCATTCCCTACCCTTCCTCGGCGCTGTTGTGCCCTAGGGAGCCGCCACGCCATGAGTGAGCCAGCAGACCTTGTGCGGTCGTGAGGAGTCACCTGACTGTCGCTGTCGCACCGTGCCACTACCGGTCGTCGCCATCGGTCCCTGGCAGGCTGCCGATGTCGCCCCATGTGCCCTCGAACAGACTCGGCAGCGCGGGGCTCTGCCCTAACCGTCGGGTTATTTTGGAGCGTTGTCGTCGTGCGGTGCCGCCGCCTCCTCCCGCCGCCGGCCAGGGGTCCCAACCGACTACCCTGGGTGCGGCGACCCTCCCTTGGCCAGAGCTCCCCCTGCCGTGCTGCTGGCTGCTAGATCTGAGGTGCCCTAGCCTTGCGGGCTAGGTCCTTTAAGGCTGAGTTTTGTGGGTTCGAACTTTTGGCCACCGGAGACTTCAACGAGCTTCCGAAGGGTGAGCACCGCACTCCTGGAACCCTGTGGAGTGTCGTGCTCACCTTCGCTGCGATCGGCGAAGCTCCGATGTGCGCGAAGATCGTGGCCGCTTTCGGGATCATGCGATTGGTAGACTTTCTCGCTGATTCGCGACCTTCCAGCCACTGTTTTTGCTTCGGACAGCGAGCACGAGTCTCGTAGTGTCAAGATGAATCAAACCGATGCGCTGGTTTGGTCTGTCACACCATAGATCGGGGTAACGAACTTGAAACCCAATTTTATATATTGTTTGATTAACGCTTAATGCATTAGTAGTATTGTTTGTGTATTTTATGTAATGTTGTCACGCCCCGGGGTCCCTTTTTGATATAAAAGTAATGCGGAAGAGACCAAAATTTATTTATTTATTTTTTTTAATCTGACCCCTAGGGTATGACAGATCCGCCACAAATACAGGAAGTCCACTATTCATACGGACAGAGTCTTCCCTATATTTACACGGTGTTGCACAAGTACAAGATACATAATGGATACAACCACTACAACTGAATATATAAACATTCAACATTCATACATTTATACACCATTCACGAACAGATTCACATTTAGAGTTTATTCAGAAAGCCATAACTATTAGTTTAAAATGTTTCCTACCCGGAAACTCATTTTGAAATAATAATTTATGAAAACCACGAGAAAACCTTTTTAAAATCGTTTCCAACACGGAAATCCTTTTTTTTTAAAACACGCTACCACGAGGGGTAGAAAACCGTTTTAATCTCAAAGAAAAAACATAAGTTCTTTAATTCATTTACCAAAATTACATTTATCCAATTAAATGAAAGCCAACTGAGCCATAATGTCTAAGTCATATCAACAGAAAAAAAAGGGTAGCAACTAAACCAAACAAACCGGGTCGGAAGCTCTATCGACTGCTACGAACGTGTCTTACGTCTAGTCTCAACCCTCACCGCCCGTAATACCTGAAAAATAGTGGGGGATGTGAGAACATGTAAACATGTCTCCCATCCCAGTGGGTACCGCAAGCCGACGAATGCGAGGAGTACTCACCGGATCAGGAAGTGATAAATAAGGTCATGAACAGATATAACAAATATAGTAGCAACAAACTGAAAGAAAGTAAAACAATAACAGAATATATAACTACTGCTGCTGTCAAGAAGAACTGAATGCATATATGGATATCAAAACTATAGTAGCAAGACAACTGTAAAGAAAGAACTGTAAGTATGCATGCAACAACCGCTACTATAGTCATATGCGTCAACCGGACATGTAGACCAAATACACCAAATCTGAAATCTGTGCTCTGTTGGTCCGCACCGTAGACCTCAAGCGTGTGCCTACTGCCACTTTACCTGCGTATAACCCAGTCTTGACCGCTGGGCTCACAGGTTGGCACCTGCAACCACTTTTCTGGAAAAGAACACCTTCTTGCGGTGGATTAGACCGCTGGTGTTCGTGAAATGCGAACGAGTTTCGCGCGATCAATGCTGATATGCTCAATGGCCAACTATCGGCAACTAGCTGACAATCACCATCCCTCGGGGCAAATCGACCAATAGGTCATCAGACTGTAAGGAAGCACAAGAACCGACCACTCAAGTCAACTAGGATGGAACAACTCAACATTTTCCCAAAAGTATGCAAGTACTGCTCAATGTCAGCTAAAAGTATACGCAAGAACCGACCAATAGGTCACACGAATATCACATCATGTATCACGAAAATCCAGAACTGCCGTCAGCCACTAGCCGACAATCTTACCCCTCAGGGTACACCGACTTCATAGGTCATCAAACGATAAGAGTCACGAACTGACTGACTAGCTCACAAACATGTCAAATAGTAGATCTGAGTAACCTATAATCATCCGTCAACAATTAACCGACAATCCCACCCCTCAGGGTATACCGACCTCAATGGTCATCGAACGACAGAAGTCAAGGAACCAACCGAATAGGTCACAGTACTAGATACCAGAACTGACCAACTAGGTCACGGATCTCATAATCAATCATAAACCAGCTCTACCTCTATTCATGATACTAGACATGCAAACAACCAAGTAGAGCATAACAAGAATAACAAAGGTGCTAAGCTCAACATAATATATATATACGCAGGATAGTAACAAAAGAGTAAGGGTAAGAAGATATCACCGAACGTGCACTACTATACCGATTTCATATCGAAATACCCACCTGTACGAATGTCGCACCTATCTACTGACTGCGTAAGAAAGTCACCCGGATCTAAGAAGGGTCCACCGGGTTAGAGTCTAACCCACACATAGCAAACACTAAAGCCACAACCCCACAACTAATCCCACGGAGATCGGTTTCCCAAAACCGACTACCGTAACTCGCCGAAAATCCCGAAACTGCACCGAGCCTCCGCCGGGACCCACGAACTGTCCCGGAACTCACCGACTCGCTCTACGAGTCACCTACTGCCACTAAACACAATTATTCATGCGACTTGGCAGCAAACACACTGCCTGACATCGAAACGATTATCGTCGGATAATCGTTCCAATCCGGGTTCCCAGAAGTGTCCAATTCGACACCAGAACCTAACGTCGCTCACCCGTCATTTCCGAACCCTCAAAACGACGGGGTTGACCAGCCAACAAGGCTCAGCGACATAACAATTTATCACGAGGCATTGTCGGAAGAATTTCGAACCGAAAATGCGTTTCGTCTGCGGATTTTGCCGAAAAACTCACCGGAAATCAACACTTCATTTCCAGAAAAGCCTGGGGCCTTGGACAGCCAATCCAAAGGTTACCCGCTGCTCGCACACGCTGCCCACAGTGACCACATAGTATACAATTGCATAGAAACCCCCACGACAACACAAAATCACATCATTTCATGTGATTTTCGGGGGTTTACGGCCCTACTACGCAAACCGAGGATTATCTGACTTGGCCGAGACATCCACTGTTAGGTCTCGATGTGTCGGATGCCGTGCTCACCCTTCGGAGCACGGCCCACTACTGTGGAGAGTGCGGGAGCGATGCGAAGATCTGCTAACTGCGCGCATAGCATGAAAAGCATGCTTATCTCGCAAACTAGGGGCTTGCTGACCCCAACGAATGTGGCCACGATGATTCGAACTGATCAAGGATCATCGTGCTCACCTTCGGAAGCCTCGGGTGGCTTGGGGTTACCGGAACAGTGACCCAAACTCCGGACAGTGCACAAAATAGCTACAATAGACTCACCGGAGCTTGGTGGAGCATAGGGTGGCCAGCGGTGGCCGAACGGCGGGCGCGCCGGCAGGGGGAGGCTGCTGGAGACGGAGGAAGGCCGGGGCACGCGTTGGCCTGCAACGGGAGGTGGCGGTCCCTGATGCCCTAGCCGCAAGCATGCACGGGGAGCATAGCTTAACTCCGGTCGGCCAGGGGCTCCGGCGGTGGGGAGCCGGTGGCGGACGGGTGCGACAAGCCAGGCGGAGCCGGTGCTGACGCCGGCTGGCGGTGGAAAGCAGCGCCGGCGGTGCAGGAACATCTCGAGTCCACACGGGCTGCGTTCGGGTTTAGCGGTTCCTTTCGGCCACAGTGGCGGCCGGAGCAGCTAAGGAAGGAGCATGGGTTGCCTCAGAGACCAAAGGAAGAGTTCAGGGACGGTGGCCAAGGGCTGGAGACACGGCGCACCCGCTCTCGGCCGCGCTAGCCCGTATCAACCCGAAGGTGGCCGCGATGGAGCATGACAAGGGCGCTGCAGTTGGGCGGCGGTCGAGCGGCGGCCGGAAGAGATCAGGGCGACGGTGATCCGGCAACTCCTCAGCAACTCCTCCGTCGGTCCCCACCGCTCGACTGGCCGCCGGCCTCCGGCAACTCCTCCGCCGGTCCCCACCGCTGCCGCGTGCCCCCGTTGCCGTCTGGACACTGCGCGGCTAGGCTCGGCCAACTCGGGCCGAGATCAGTTGAGCTCGTGGCCCGTGAGTCGCCGCCGCCCTAGGTCGGCCCCGTTGCTCTCCTAGATCTCCGGCGACCCCCTTGCGGACGTCCCCGCCGTCCCCGTTTGCCGCCGCCGCAACCCTGGCTCCCCGCGACAGCTCAGAATTGGTGCGGGCCGAGGCGGAGCTACCTCGGCCACCGCGCGTAGCCGCCGCCCATAGCGGGGCACACCGTCCCTCTCTCGGCCAGGGGAGGGCGCTCGAGGGTGTAGATCACTCAGGGTTGCTCTCGGACAGAGATGGTAGTGGCTAGGTGGAGAGGATGGTGGAGGAGAGGCCAAGCCAGGTTTTCCGGCGGCCGAGGATGCTCGCCGGCAGCCGGGCTCGCCGGCAGCCGGGGTGCACGCACGGCAAGGGTAAGGGTTGGCTAAAGGTGACTAGGGCGCAGCTGGGGCTAAGACGGCTAGATCTAGGGTTTCGTGCATAGAAACCCTAGATGCACCTTATATGCCAAGTGTAATTTTGTAGGAAAGTCCTCCAAAGAAGAATATTTTCAGCCAGGTCCCTCCCAGCACGTGTATTATGCGCGAACATACCCTCGTGTCTGATCTCACGCGATTTGGTACATAAAATGTCGCACTTTTCACAAAATTACCATTTTGCCGCTTGTAACCCATCCTCGATCAACGCGTGATATCAGGAGATCCGTCCGTCAGATTTGCGAACGGATCACACCAGTGCGATTTGCACGACAAAGACATTAAATCCACAATTTTGTTTTGCCTTGTTTGGTCACAGATTTGCGACAAAACCAACCCTCTCCAATCTCCAAAACCACACCTCTACATACAAATCCAATAAGTTCCCCTTTTCTCGAAAACCGTGCATCAAACCTAAAATTCGCCAGTGCTATTGGTTCCAGAATAGCTGAACCGTTCAAAACGAGCTATTGGATCGCTATGAACGGAGTCCGATACGCGCTAGAAGCTAACTCTACTCATCAGCCTCTACGAAAAACCAGAGTTACTATTCATTTTAAGTGATTAGTATTTATCGCGTAACTTCGTTTTCTCCCGAAACTTGACGAGTGCTTTTGTAATTAAATTACACACAAAAACATCGTCAACAGAGAGTTTAACTACACTGCCAAAATCTCAGTCCTTACAAATGTGGACCCTTTGCACTGCTTTGGACAGCATATAATTGCTGTTAGAGACCTTTTGACTAATCGTCAAAGGTCCGAAAGCTGTTGCGGAGTTTATTTGTGGTCCCATGACATCGTTTGGAGAAAATTCGCGGAACTGACGTGGGTTATTTGGTGGGTTTTGGTGTTCTAGTGTTGTGGATAGGCTGAGAAGCCCGCCATGCCTTGTTGGCTGGTTGCTAATACCATCCTCGAAATAAGAAGATGGTAGATTAGCGGCAGGTGGTTTCCGGAGCCAATAAACAGCGATTTTCGAAAATCTGGTACGATTGATTTTGGAGTTTTTGCACATGGATCGCACCACTTAACGTGTGGCTGGCCTGACACCCAAAATGAGTATTTTGGGATAGCAAGAATGGTTGAATTAACTTTGGAGTGTTTTGAAATGCTCTGGGACTAATCCGGACCCCAAAATGCCGAAATCAGGCGGTTTGGGCGTGATTTCGTGTTGCGCGGGTTGCTACTATTCGCAGCTGGGTAGGAGCTTTATTGGCTGGTTTAAGTGCAAGGTTTGACACCTCTAATCACAGCATGATAGCTACGAGTGGTTCTAGTGTCGAAATAGGCATCCCGATAGTCAAACCGGTGACTTTCGAAATTTCGGCTTTTCGTTTTGACGCATTATTTGTGCGGCTTCCCCAATGGCATTAAATTAATATATTGGGATAGCGAATAAGATAGGTTTTGTGTGGGACTTGTTCTGGAATGTTCTGTGGGTTGGGGTGACATTCTGACGAGTAGGTACGACGAGCGGGCAATCTTTCGGTAACCGTGGAACGGGATCCGGAATCCCGATTGATCGCATATCGATTTCACTTGAAACCATAGCTTTTGTAATTAGCGGGTTTGAGCTAATTATGTTTTTGGTGGGACTGTACATAGGTTTGGACTGTGGCGGGAGACATCGACGGGTGTCGACGACCCAATTTTATTCTTTACTAGAGGTGGGTATTTCGATTCGAAGTCCGTTTAGTGGTGCTTTCTCGGTGATTCCTTCCTTTTCATATCCTCTTTGATTGGAGTAATATATATACATATAGTCCAGCTGTGATACTATCGATAGCCCCAAGTGTTTGATGCTATCAAGTTTTCCTCCGTTAGACTATTTTCACCCGTTAGATTATACTATTAAACCAATAATTAATTCAACCCTAGGGGGCCCACATCATCCTAACCGTATATTTTTTCATCCAAGAGACGAAAACCTAATAGCACCAATAGCTTGGTGCTATTGATAGTATTCCAGCCTAGGTCTCTCTCTCTCTCTCTATATATATTCGTTGCATGGTCACTTGATTATATAGAACTCATAGGTCAGTGACATGGTGACTTGGTTATATAGGCCTTATAAGTTAGTGACATGGTGACAATTTCTTCGGAAATAGTGGACCTGATTTGGTCAGACATTTGTGAATTACTCTTTTGGCTAGTTGCTGTTGTGCGCTATTGAGCATATTGCATCAGTTGCCATAGCTCGTGAGCATCTTCACGTACACCAGCGGTCTGATCCACCTCAAGAGAGTATCCTTTTCCGGAAAAGTGGTTGTACCTCCAACCCATGAGTCCTATAAGGTGCCTGTTAGGGTTATATGCCAGGTGGGCAAAAATGATGTGGTTTAGCCTGAGGTCTTTCGACCAATATGGCAGTTGGTTTGGTTGTTGAAACTATTCACCTATTTGATGCATTGATATATTCCGTTGTTAGTTACAGTAGCGGATAATTATATATATTAATTGGAAGTTGTAGTTCCTACCTAGCCATTATTATTACTATTCCAGTATATCTGTTGATTATGCCTAGTTGTCGTTTTCTGTTAAGTAGCAGTATTTTCGCATTTGTTACCTATTATTATCTCATTACTACTGACTTTACGATATCTGTTCATTACTTTGGTTATTTCTTCCTTTGCCGGTGAGTATAGCTCGCCTTCGTCGGCTTAATGTACCTACTAGGAGGGAAGACATGTTTACATGTTCTTACCCCCCACCATTTTTCAGGTGATACAGACGGTGAGGGTTGGAACAGTACGTGAGGACGGCATAGCTAGATCGCATTAGCGGTCCTTACCCCGGTTCTTTCCCTTTTTTTTCTTTTAGTAGATTAAACAGTTAAATGGTTCGGTTAAATGATCGCCTATTATTGCTTGAATAATAATCGTGAATTTGTATAAACTTGGGATTTCTAGTATGCATGAATTCAGAGTTTTTCAGGATTTTTAATATATTGTTCATTGAAATCTTGTTATCTGGTTTTCTATCCCTTGAGATAGTCGATTTTCAAAATTGAGTTTTCATATGGGAAACAATTTTCAAAGGGCTTTTCGAATGGTTTTTGATCAATGAATAATTAGAGTTTAAAAACAAAGCTTCTGGGTGGGAAGCACTTTTAAATAGGATGATTGTTGTATTGTGTATCGAATCATTCAGCGCCTAAGGAGTGCTTAAAAGCATGCGTCATATCGAAGGATAGTCAGCTGTATGGAAATGCATTGCATCGATTGTTTGTAGATTTGGTGAATTTAGGTTGTGAGTTGTGATCCTATTGATGTTCTTGATCGGTACGCCGTACAAATATAAAGAAAACTCTGTTTGTGTGTGCAGACGAATTTGTATTTGTGGCGGGTCTGTACGTCACATGGGTGCCAAGTTGAAAAAAAAAAAAAAAAAAAATCACAACTCTGATTTATAAAACGACACTGTTTTATACCAAGCCTATTGTTAACTAGGCCCCGGGGCATGATATAATAATGCCAGGATCTGGGGTGACTCGAACTCAGGACCTCCTGCTCTGATGCCATGTGAAACAACCGTCGTAATCTAAAAACTTAAACGGTTAGAGAATGATGTTTATATATTTTTATATTTAACAACTAGTATATGATAATTTGATTTGCGGATCTATAAATATAAATTTTCTATTCTTATCTTTGTGTAAGTTTTCTAGCAAGCTTTTTCCAGAAAAGACACCTTTCTTAGTTGTGAGATTGTGTACAAATTATAATTGGCTACTTAATCAAAACCTTGCTTTAAGGTTTCTTGATCATGTTTTTTTTTTTCTTTCTTTTTTCCCCTATCTTTTATCACTAAATTGCTAAAGATGACAAAAAATGTATAGTTTGTTTAAATATTCATGCAAGGGACTACACTATTATTCACCTAATTATGCACTTTGTCATTAGTAGCAACCTATTGCTTGATGGTGATGAAAAATGAAAAGATGCAAACAATTGTTCTTTACTAACCAAAGGTTTTGACATACGATATTAGAGCAGAAGTGTGATGCCCTACTTTTCAGAGAGTCACCCATCCTAAAACTACTATAGTCTTAACATACTTAACCCTTTTAACTTTTTAGACTTAACCACCGTCCAAAATGTTGTAACTGAATTAAGAGATTAAGTCCTATTATATCACATATATAAGTCTATTTCAAATTCTGGAGTGTCACATTCTCCTCCCTTTAAACCCTGATATTCTCATTAGGCTCGAGCACACTCACTAGCATCAGAAAATGTGAGACTCGTCTCGCTAGTCTTAACTGAACTTGTTGGGAGCCACACTCCACCCACAACGGTTATCAACCGAGAAGTTGTGTTCTGTCCGTTGTATGACTCTAGCTCAGCCTAGACTCATCTAACGCTTTCGACTAGTGATTGGTTTTGATACCAAGTGTGACGCCTCGCTTCCCATCCTCTCATGTTTAACCTCTTGGACCTAGTCACCTCTCAAGATGCTACAACCGCTTGGGCCTAGCCACATCTCAAGATACTATAATCGGGTTAAGAGGTTAAATCCTATTATATCTCATATATAGAATTATTCCAAATTTTGAGATGTCACGAGAAGGTTCTGAGTTTGCTTAAAGGCACAAATCGGCTATGAATTATATATAATTTAATATAAATAAACATTGCATATTTACCTTAAAGCCCATAATAACTTGTGAAGTACAAAATGGAAAATAGCCACTGGAATTTCCTTTTCCTCCTCTTCATCATAACTTTTCAAGCCACGACTATTGACTAATAAAAATTCCATATTTTGAGAAATATAGCTTGGCCTAAAAATGGAAAAGAAAAGGACATCATTTTTTTTTAAAGGATGCAAGATTTGGAGACAAAGACACACTACCAAACAAATTAGGAGTCATGCTTCAAATGGTTGGGGCTTTAATAAAACTTGAACAAGATCTTTGTTCTTTTATTATTCCAAATACAAGTAAAATAATTCTTTTTTTATTTTTTTTGATGTTACAAGTTACAAAAGAACAAGCAAAAACACCTCACAAGTTGACTAATGGTGAAGCACCTAAAACTCTAAAACCCTAAATGAGCCCTTGCCTATATTTGTAGCACCAAAAAAAGCCTATTAATTGTGTCACTTAAAGTGGTACACAAGGGCCACTACATGGCTTAACAATGTTTAAGTGGGTTTTAGGTCATTAGTCTTGGATTTTCTTAGTTTGACCAAAACAAGTCAAATGAATCAAGCCAATCTAGCTCTACTTTTTTTTTTTTTTTTCATTTTTAGAGTTAAAAAGCAATGGTAATGTGAAATGTACTAATGTGAAATAATGAATAATATTAGAAAAGCATTGACCATAGCTAAAAAACCACATAAACTTAGTTATAGATGCTTAGGGAAACACACCCATTTTGGAAAATGCATATTGCTTGTGTAGCATTGTTGTTGATGACTCATTAGTGGTAAAGTATACTTTTGTTGGTTAAAATGTACAAACCCTACCTAAATGATTAGGTTTCTGAAATAGGTATTTAATCTTTAGGAATTTTAACTTTACCACCAAACTTTATAATATTTGTCGAAATATCTACCTAAAATTCAAAACTCAAAATTTTTTAAAGCTGTTCAATTTCTTTTGTTTTGTTTTATTTTGTTTTTTTTTTTTTTGAAAGATTAGATACTTATTTTCTATTATAATTTAATTTAATTTATTATCATGTAACTAATTGGGCTTTCACATGAGCAAGCCATAGCCCAACGCCCGCATCGGCAATTGGGCCAAGTTTTCGGGCCTGGACTCAATTGGAGTAATCGGGCCACTCGAGTCGGATTCGGGTCGATCTCTGTATATTATCGATCCGCGAAAGCTGTTTATTAAAGAGTTTATAAGTAAACAAAAGATATTAATCAAGAGCATTAATTATCATATAATATATACATATATAAATAAGCAGTAATGCTATTTTGAGGAATGCTAAGTGGATTTACTTATTTATATTTGGAATATATATGTGAAAAGAATGACATGTTTTGATTAGGGTTTAAAACTCTTTACAAATAGGTTAAGCACTTCAGAAGAAAATAAAAGAAAAAAATCCCTCTCCAATTTGGGCAGAATAAAGAATCACCAGAGCATATCTGAAAAAAAGAACAAAAAAAAAAGAGGACAAAATTAATCAAGGAAAGAAAAAAAAAAAAAAAACAGAGAGAAAAACAAATTACTGCATCAATCGATCGATCTCCGACACAGACGAAGCCAGAACTCAATCAAGAGGGGGGGGGCCAAAATATATACAAATAAAAATTTTAACAGATAAATAAAATTTTAACTACTCAGATTTTTAACTAAAATATTTAGCGATTCGATAATTAATGTTAAAAATATTAAATTTATTTCTTTAATTTACACTCGCTTAAATTCTAATTATTTTATTTGCATTATTCCATTCAAATAACTTAAGAATTTTACTAAATCTAATAGTAATTTAGTTAGAATTTAATTTTTTTTAAATTTTTGTTAATAAAATAATAACAACCAATAACTAATATCTAAATTTAGCATATTATTTTATTTAGTTAAAAATATTTAAAGTTGAAAGAACTTATTTCAAAATACAATATAATTAAGAGGTTGTTAGTATATTTTTACCTATAAAACACATAAGAGAGAGAGCTCTATACTAGCACTAAAAACTTTTTACAAGATAGGCTCATATATTTTAAAAATTAACTAAAAATTTATAAGCTACCAAAGGATTATAAAGTAAATATTGAAAAGTTAAGAGGGGCCATGGCCACTTTGGGTCTGTTAATGGCTCCGTCCTTGATCTCCGACAGCTAAATTCGTATGCTGATGCGAATAGCGAGAGAGAGATTCATTCACCTGTTAGGTCTACCACGTGTTGATCGAAACGGATTTCGAGACATCGAGATGGTTCATTCTGCAGGTGCCCAGGAGGATCTCAGGGAGCTCTTCTTGTGTGTTACCCTGCAGTTCATTTGCGCAGTTTTCTTTAACTGATTCACTTGTGATACTAGGATTTATCGTCATTTTCGAGGGGCCGAAAAGAATAATAGAAGCGGGTGCTGCAGTACCTGGATCAAGAATGCCATTTCTATCACCAGATTGTTCAAGTACCCGAGGACGAGGCTGACAACACCCCGCGCGACAGTCGACGAGCCAACATCGATTCCGAGCTGAAAAAAGACCACATTATGGTTGAGTATTCGTTCAATGAAATCGTGGTGCAAAATTTACTAAAATAGTGTGCAACATCTCGCGTTCATTATAAGTGGTAAGGCAGGGGGGTTGTGAATGTCTAAAATGAAAGGGATGAGAGAAGCACTTTGTTTATTTGTGAAAAGCAAGGATTACCCTATCATGCAATATACGACTCGAAAATAACACAAAGTTGTGCAACCTACTTAAAATGAATAATGCAGAAGTAACAGAACCGGGTCTCGGAAACCTCATATTAATTTTAGGTCTAGGGTTTAGGGTTGATCATGTAATACCTCCAAGTAGTTGCTCCCACGGAAATAATGGATTTCGAGTGCTTGACCCACCAAGCAAGCTTTTTTGCCTACACTTTGCTTCACTATCCAAGAGCCCTAAACAAACACACATGCAAAAAAAAAAAAAAAAGGAAAAATAATCATGATTTTGTACTTTGAAGGTAATAGTAAAGAGTTGCCAAATAACCTTCAAAAAATATAGTTTCACGTAAACAGCATACCGTGGATATGTACGGAATAAGTTTAAACCGTGAATTTCGATATGAATCATCTCCTTTAACAAATCTCTCTAGTAAGGGAACCTTTTCCAGCGGAATATCCATCATATAGTATAGTGCGAGACTGTATGTTGTGGAACCAGGCACCTGCTTTCAAATGTGGTAAGTATACGATACACTGTAGTCGAAGAGAATATTTTTCTCAAAAAAAAAAAAAAACTCCTTTGCTGTAAAGTATGGACTCACCTGTATGTTTACAATGAAGAAAAATTCTCTCCCGCCTTGCTCTGCATATTTCTGAAAAACAGATTATCAGTACTACAGTAAAGGGCTTTTGCAACCGTGAGTTAGTTCTTTTATGAACTGCAAATCAAATAAAAAAAAGTGCACCAGATTGCAAACTCGGAAAAAGAGTTGGATCCTTTTTCGTGCAAAATGGCCTTATAACAAATTGGAAATCAAAGGAAATTACAGTTGATAATGAAAAAAAGGTACATTAATGTGGTTGATAATGATTACCTGAACAATGCCGCCAGGCCGGCCGCCAAGATCATCTTCGCGCTTATCCGATTTTAGCCAATCGGCACCCACCATTTGCATCAAGGTTGTATTAGCTTTGATCTGTTGCAAGAGATGTATAAATGTCATTCACAATTTGTGAATTTTACCAGTCATTGTCGCCATCATCGTCCAAACCATTTCTTGAAGAAAATCGGGCTGATCAGAGCACAAATTTAATATGAGTTCTCTTACACACCCTCAAAACCTTAATTTGCTACATACATACCCTTGGACTAACCAAATTATCCTCTAAACGCAAAAACATTTCCGATACAAAACCGTCCCCTGCGAATTGGATAACTCCCAACCCTTATTAAACAGATGATATTTGCGGGATATATATGTAAAAGCCCTTGTACTACCTTTTGGTGGTCTTGTAAGTAAGATTCGCCCCGTATTAAAAATGTTGAAGGCTCTGCCATGGCCCAACTGCAAGCCATTGTACAAGTCGGATCTTTTGGAAGAGTGGCCCCATAGCACGGTATAGCATCTACCATCACCGCTTCTTGTAAATCCATATATCCTCTCTTTTGAACTGTGAAAAAGAAGGAAAAACATAATTGCAAAGGGGGAAAAAAAAATCAGTACGGGAGAAAGCCATCATGACTATTGCGTAACACATCCAATATTTGGAAAAAGAATTTCCGATCCGCACCGGCAAGGTTGTGCAACCTTTTCACAAAAACTGCAGCGCCCGATAACTTGGCATGGTGTTGGTCCTGTCCCTTTATTAAATAAAAAAACGGAGTCACGAAAATATGATTTGGTTTTTTTGCCTGAATAATGAACAAAAGAAAGGACAAGAATTCACGCTATTAATTGTATACCTAGTAGTCAATGAAAAACCTGTAAACAACGAAAAATGAATGTAACAGTGGTACCAAAAGGACAAAAGCTTAAGAGTGGGTTTGTAATATGACTTCAAATTCAAAAATCGATCAAGAGAGCATTCGTATGTGTCGTATTCTTCTAAATAAAATAAAGCTTCTTCTGGTTCTCAACTCAAATATCAGGCCTATCATCCTTTTTGCTTGATGAAGCATTACGAGACCATTTTAGAAAGAGATACTATCTAGTGTTTCAGTGTTCCCACCGGTAAACCAAGAGTTCATGTTATGTCTGTATCTTTTGCACATACATATCTGAAGATTAATGAGTTAGAATGAAAAAAAGCTCACCTGAGAGTGCATGCTCTCATCAGAGGACCACAGAACCTCCTTTTCGTCATGTTCCGGTTCATCTGGAAAATCAAAGAATTCATCTGCAGCATCATTCAGTTGAAGGAATGATCCGCCAACGCTTCCATGTTTAGGAGAGCTCTGTGACCCTTCTGCAGGATCTTCATACTTAGTGCTCTCACTCGTTGATAGCACTTCAACCTTTATGTCTTCCTTCTCGCTCTGCGGCAACCCTATCTCCTTCGTTAGCTCACCCGATGAAAAATCGGAGCATGGACAATTGCCAATTTTAGCTCGGAAAAATTCCCGTAGAGCTGCAAATTAGAAATTAAACGTGATTATATAATTATCCTGATTATGAGTAAGATTATCAGTTGTATAGATTACAGATAATTAAAAAAAAAACCATTTCCCTGCAGGAATGTCTGCTTACGTAAACACCCTTTTGAAATCTCAAACTTTTATCTCCACTCTTCAAAATCCAATTTCTTGCATCTAGAGGATATTTGTTTTACTATAAATAAAAAGCAGGTCAAAGTGACGTGTATGGATCTCAGCTTCTGCCGAACTCCACTTCCTCTGAAGCCACCATGCAGGAAGTCAAGAGTCAATGCTTGGCTTATATTACATTAACTTTTCAAGGTTCCAAGTTACCCGTAAGGGAATACAGAACCATGCGGAATGAAGTCGCTTAACACAAAAAGTTCGATCTTTAGTGGGAGCTTATTGACATAATTTCTGCACAGCAGTAATTAAGATTTAGTGGGAGCAGAAATATAAGTCCCACCACTAACTGCGATGATGCAGAGGAGGAAGATCAGCCGCATAACAATGGCCTCAATTCTTTGAAAATAGCTTCTCTTCAGAAAGGTTTGAATATTGTTTTTTCCCGAAATCCAAAATGCACCTCGTGACTACACGGGTAATCTCAAAGTCATCATAGTTGTCTTCTAAGAAACTTGGTTTTCAGACAGTATATGTGAGAATTCAGATTAAGTACATGCAAAAATACATGACTTTGCAGGGTTATATATGGGTAATCAGAATTTTACAGGGGTACATACAAAAGAACTGATTTTGCAGGGTTACATATGTAAAATCTCCAACAGATTATCATGTGTTGAAAATACCATACCTGCAACTCTTACCAGCATCCGGATGGTGATGTACTTTGCAGATGAGGTGAGAAGATAAGACTTCCAAAGTTTCCAATCAATTGCAAGCATGTGCTTTACAACTGATTGTTTTCCTTGATTTATAGGGGTTATTACATATCCTCCACCTACAAAAGAGTTTTAAGTTGGCATAATTGAGTGTATATAACTTCTAGCATAATTGAGGATAATAAAGCAATCGTCCAAGTTTAAGCGTACATTACTTTTAAGGCATGCACGAATATAGCCTCCCTCGCATCGACATTTGTGGTGGAAAATAGAGTGGTACAAAATTACTATGGCATCAAAAGATAAAGTTAGTTTACAGTAATACTTGATATATACATACACAGAAGCAAGCAGATTTAAAGCTTTGGAATAATAAAAGTGAATAAACAATAACAGTTTTGACAAGAAAGATTCTTCAGAATCTGTCAAAGCCCGGTGCATCTTTCTAATCAAACATGATATAATGTTACATCATGTCAAATAAGAAATTATGATTTTCTTTTCCTAATTTTGTATAGTTTAAACAAAGACATCATATGGTCAAATGATCTTCAAAATGGAACATGATAGAGAGAGACAGGCGGTAGTGGTACCATAAGTTCCATCGTCCTCTCTTCTCCAATAACGCCGTAATAGTAAATCTCTCCTTTTCATTCCCCTGAAAGTTGTATCAAAGAGAATCAACAAGAGCATATTACCAAAATGGCAAGCATGCAATTTAAAACTCTAGAAGGTTCGTCATCTCTAACCATGGCAACCAATCGCTCCGCAGTTTCTTGTGAATAATATCAGTGTGACCATCTAGGTGTTCAACCACCTTTCCTTCTAATAAGGAGAAGTCCCATCTTCAAGATTTTTAAAACGCTTTAATTAGTCAGAAAGCTAATTTCTCAGTTTGATATTTAGAAACAAAGCTAAGAGGTAAGACCATAAAAGAAAGCACTTATTCTATTATTGAAAATCAATTCAGCTAGTAGTATTTTATAGGCAGGAAATATATACTCAAGATCCCTTAAATCTTGGCAAGAGAAACTCCATAAGTTATAGACCAGGATGAAAAGTATACAGGTACAATTCAAAGTGCTTGAACATGTGCTAACTACAATGAAAAAGATCCTCCATATACAGTAGTCTCGTGAAATATTTTATTAATCACCTTTAACTTTTATTTCAACGGAGAAATCAAATAATAATATTTACGAAAATTCAAATGTCCATAATATCTTACTCTGATCTGGATTGACCAAGAGACATAACTGTTCGAAAAATGGCTTCTGAAGTAGCGTCAACCACACCAACAGCCATAATAGCGGGATGATCATCCCAGTGCTGAGAAAAAGAGCTTATTAGTAAAATAATGGTATTCATCACCAAACTCATCACGAGGTTTTTCCTAAGTCAATTTCTATATCAATCAGGCTATTGCGTCAAATTCGGTTTATTTCCCTCTGTGGCAGTTGAATGAGCAGTCAAGTCATCTCTCCATTAGAAAATTTCAAAAGAGTTAACATAGAGACCCAATTGAAACGGAAACTAAAAATTTTACCCAGTAATGCAGCTTTAAGAACTGACGCAAAAAAACTATTTGTCAGAAAGGCCTACCTGTCCATAAAAATCACCATCCTTTGCTTCTTTGAACAGCCGCAAGCCTGCATGCCGCAGGTTTACAGAAAAAAGTTCAGAAAATGAGATATTTCTTTCACAAGAGATTTGAAAATATTACCATTTTTGCATCCAAATATTGTCCATGGGGAAGGAGCGATAACATCAGACGCCATTAGATCAGGGTGCGCACCAGAAAATACAGTCCAATCTGGCAATATTTACATGTAGAAATAATATTAAAAATAGAAGGATAGCTCAAGTACTTAAAAATGCTATGCCCACAAATCCTTGAAGGATGTTTTAAAGTAATACCTCATAAGGATTACAATAGATTTGTTACTTCGAACAGCTCAGGAATTTGTGACAAGATATATTTTTTTTCCTTTTATAAACAAATACTGGGCAATGGTAAGAATTTCGAAGAGAGTTAGACAATATTAAAAATAATATTACCTATAGAGTGCATATGACTGCTCCTCCTGGTGCGACTCAATCTGTGATATCAGCAAAGTAGTTAATAATAAGGTCACTGAATAAAAGGATTCCAACAATTTTGAAAGTAAAATGATACTATCTTTCGCAAAAGCGATATAAAAAACAACTGCATTGTTCAAAAACTAGATTATGTAATCAATAAAAAGCTGATGTCGGACCTTAAAGGTTGCCATCCTCTTTTGGAACAAGCCACAAAATTCCCTTCCTTGTGTGGGCACTCCTACATATGATTTATGCACTATTAAATTGCTTTGACACGTAATTAATGGAACCTAGAAAAAATGCAAAGCTTACAAAGATAACAAATGCAAACCTTTAAGGCCGCTTCCATCAAGCAACGGATCCACCTAGCTGCTTCTTCTGAACTTCTAGCGCCCAACTGCAAAATGAATCATCCTTAGTGATGTTAAAACAAAAAAACGACCACTAATTAGATATATTTCACTAACGTCACAAGTGAGTATAATTGCACACCTTAAGCTGGTCGGTATGATTAGAAACATTGTAAAGTGTAAATATGTAGAAAACCTGCAAAGTGCCATAGAAGTTTAACAGTTAGCAAATTTAAAGTGTGAGGCTTATGCAATCAAAAAGAAGAATTCATGGAGAAAATTATTTGAATTTTTATTGAAGCATTGTGCAATCTTACACTTCTATGCATGCTCTCTCTTCCGTTGTCAGTGACACGTAGACAAGAATCAATTAGTGCACTTCTCATAGGATCCTGAGAAAACAGATACATTAAACTAAAGTCATCAAAGTTGCCGGTATAACTAGGAAGGTAGGCATTTAGACACCTACCAAAACACCATTTTTTGAAGAAGCACTTAGCAGCAAACACCTAGCTTAGAAGTAGCATATATAAGCCAAATGCCTTAATAACTAAAGCTGTCCAAAATATCTGGTATACCATACCCGACCCGGACCCGATAAAAAATGGATAGTATACGGGTAAAAAAAATTACCCATTAAAGTTTCGGGTATGGGTCTGGATATTTTATACCCATACCCGGACCCGACCCGAGCTCAACTTTTAAATGGGTAGGGTTCGGAATAGTTTTCAAACTCGGACCTGGACCCTGACCCGATGAAATATTTGATAATAAATAAAAAAGATTTGAACTTTTAAAGTTGAGGGATCAATTTTAATAGGACTTATAGATGAGGGGTTTCATCCTAGTGAAACAGTGAAACCCTAGCCACTCTTTTACTCCTTTCTTTTTTCTAATATTTTTACTCTTTATTTTTTTATTTCATTTCCGCCTAAGAGTTCTTTTATGAAACAATATTTCCGTCGTCGTCATCATCAGCGATATTAATTCTCTACAGGCGTGGCACGAGTGAGTTTTTCCCAAATCCCCTCTCCAATCATAGTCAATAATCTAGTTTTTTTTTTTTTTTAATAAATATTCTATTTAGTAAATTTTCTGATTCCTCTTTACTTTTCTCTTTCTTTTTGAATGTTAGTATATAATATTAGTAATTACTGCAACTTATATTCTCTTTATCTATAGAGTTAATATGGTATCATAATTTTCTTATTTTTGTGTGTTTACATATAAAATTGTTTTGAATTTTAGCCTTTTAATCAGTGAATATAATGGTCGAAACAAGAACTGCCCAGACAATTTAATAAAATCTATAAAAAGTTATAGGTATACGGCTACCCGAACCCAATTTAGACTCGACTCATACCCGGTCTTGAATAGGTAGTATTCGGGTAGTCACTATCCAGGCCCGCTCAAATAGATCTGATGGGTATATTAGTTACTTAAGTACCCAGATCCGAACCCGACCCGAAGTTAAATAGGTAGGGTATACTTTTTTTTTCTAACCATGTTTTTTTAGGGTACGGATACAATATATCAACTACCCAGATCTGACTCAGTCCACGAACACCTTTATTAATAACCAACATTACAGCCAGAGTAAAGTACCTTCAAATATTATACATAGATAAAATAAATGATCCACAAATTTATCCCTATTAAGATGCATAAAAGTTTCTATTTTGTTAAACTCAATTGAAACATTTAAAAAGAAATAGCACCACTAATTACATGTACTCATCATCCAGAAAGCATGTCATCTAATTGATTTCTAAATTTCCCAATAGACTATTGTTTTTTATTCAAATCGGTTTCAAAAAGTTGCCGTCTATTTCAACAAAAAAAATAGTTTCTCCAATAATCTCGAAATAGCATATCAAAATTAACTCTCCGAACAATAAAGTGTTTTCATCATTTAAATATATATATACAAGTGTATACAAGCAATCAAATACAAACATGTCTCTTCATTGACCGAGTACTTTTCCCAACACATAACTCCCAATCTCATATCAAAATTTATTACTTCTCACTCAACGAATTCATAAAGGAGGAGAACATTTAAAAGAAGAAGCAGACATGTAAGCAATTCACCTCATCTGTTACCAAGAAGGAAACAAAACCCAACCAAAAAAAAAAAAAAAGGGAAAGAACCCAATTAAGAATTACCTCTCTACCAAACATTTGTTTTCATCATTTGTAAATACAAAGTATATACGGTTTAATCAAATGCAACCATATCACCTCACTTAATACTTCTCCCAATCGCGAGAACCCCCAATTTCATATCAAAACCAACACTTTCCATCTAATAAACTCATAATGCCAAAAAAAAAAAGAACATAGATGATGAGAATATCGTCGATTCCCCTCATCTTTTATCATCAACAAAACAAGAACCAAGAAAAATCCCAAATTGGAGGGAACTCGATTAAAATTTAACCTCTCCCCCGACAATTTGTGTTCATCATTTATCTCTAGCACTATACACAATCAATTAAATGCAACCATATCAAAACCAACACTTTTTTATTTAAATCCCAATTCCCCTCATTATTGACCACCTAGCTAGAAAACAAACCCCAGCACCCAAAAAATAATAATAAAAAAAAAACCCAAATTAGAGAGAAATTAATAAAAAGTTTCGTTCGATCTTTTACCTCTCGTTTCGAAGAGGGGACGGATTTGTAGCAATTGAGGGCGTTATCCTCGAGGACGAAGTACCTCTTCCTCGAATAATGCAACCCGAATCGGTTGGAGCGTATCAGATACAACCACCCCTCCATTCTGCGCCCCTCCTCCTCCTCCATCCGAATCGATCTCCTCCTCCTCCTCCTCCTCCTATTCCATGGCGTAAAGGCGCGACCTTTGAGGGCTCCTTTGGTGTGTTGCGAGGGAGAGAGGGGCCGAGAGGGCCCCTCAACAACGGAAGAGGCAAAAGAGAGTTGGGTTTGATGCAAAATAGGAGAGGGATGAGGTAATTTGGAAGAGAAAAGTGAGAGAGAAAGAGAGATTAATATAAATTAATAATAATAATCTCAATCTCCTCTCTCTCTCTCCTTCGTCTCTCTGAGAGAAGGAGAGAGAGAGAGAGGAGAATAAAAATTAACCTAAAAATCCCACCTTTCCCTCCTACAAACCTCTCACAACCCCTACTATTCTTAGAATTTTCAAAACAAAACAAACCCCTCTCTCTCTCTCTCTCTCTCTCCTTTCTCTCTCTTGTTTCTCTCTCTCTCTTCTATGCTGGAAAAGTAACTGAAATTTAGTAGGTAGGAGACAAAAGGATGGCAGAGGTTGTTTTACCTGAAATGACCATTTTGCCCTCATGCCTTTCAAAATATATTGTATTATTTTGGACTGTTTCTCTCTCGTCCTTTTTTTTNTGAAAATGAAAGATTTTGGAGAAAAATAATTTAAATTTATTACTTTGCAATAGATAAAGCAATGGATATGGAGTAGGTCTTGTGTGTTATTTTAAGAGCATAGAGGAGCACGGACACGGAGATCTCCGTGCTTCTAAGCTATTTTTGCTGATGAAGCTTTTGAATCGACGATCAGCTCCGTTAAACTTGATCTAACGTATTTGAATTATCTTGAAAATAAACTTTGCAATTTTTCGATATTATTTACCTAGCGATCGAAAGAAGCATTGCTTTATCAAAAGAGATTGGTCTACTATAAAAAGTATATCTAAATTTATTATTTTACGATTTTTTGATATAAAAAAAATTGATCTACTGTAAAAGAAATATATTTCTTTAATTTGTTAATGAATAAATATAGTAAGTAAGATAGAATCTGTTGAATGGAACAAGCATTACTCTACTAAATTTTTTGGATGATTATATTTTTCTTAAAAATACTGGTTATCGATATCTTTTAAGATATAAATTGCTAATATATAATAATTTTTTTTTTGTTTATGTTGTTACTCCAAATCTAAATCTAAAAAATTATTGAAATATTATTAAGATATATATAACAAGATAAATAAATTTAATTAGGATATTTTGTTGTCAGTATAAAGGCTTCATATGGTGTATATGTTTTAAAAAAATGGCAGAGTATGTGGTTCTTTGCTAAATAATGTGATAGATAAAAAGTTTACTATTTATCTTTTCTAAGTAATAATATATTTAATCAAAAGAGTTCGGAGTATAAACCCTTTTGTACTCATAAGTTTTCGACCGTTAAACCTACTCTTTGATCATTTCCATCTATTAGTTCATACTATTCAACCAACCGCCCACCCAACGTTAGGGAACCACTATCATCCTAACTACACATTCTGCCATCTAATGATCGAAAACTTACAAGTATAAAAGGGTCTATATTCCTAAAAGAGTATGGTAGCCCTATCGGAGCTAAGTTAAAAAATGAATGAAAATTATGAGCTATACTCAATGAAATTGAAAGAGGGACCCTTAATCACTGCTCCAATAATCTTAAGCGGTGACCCTTAATCGCTACTTCTTGAATCGAAAAGTTATTTCGTAGCTAAGTTAAAAAATAGATGAAAATTATGAGCTCTACTCGATGAAATTGAAAGAGGGACCTTCATTAAAAATGTCTTCACAATTGGCAACTATAGGAGCTTCCAAATTACATTTTATCCAAAAAATATTTTCCTTGCTTACAAGCCTTTAGAATTGAATTAGAATGCCATTTTTAGAAGCTACGCTTAGAAACATTTAATAAGGATTCAAGCCCATGCTCAATATTTAATACTCTGTTTCATATAATGGGGAACATTTAATAAGGATTCAAGCCCATGCTCAATATTTAATACTCTGTTTCATATAATACTAGTGAAGGGCCGTGCTTTACAGAAGATAGAAATTGTATGAGCAATTGATAATAAGAGAAAATTAAATATTTTCTTCTGTATATTAAGTGTCGCATCCACCAAAATGTTCTTTACTGTTGGCCCCGAAGATGGGCCCAACGATGCTCTCTCCGGTGAGAGAGAGAGAGAGAGGAAGAGAGACAATGATGTATAGACAAAGATGAGGGAGAGAGAATTGATGAATTAATTAGAGATGGAAATGTGAAAATTATAGATACTGACGAACTGTTTAGATACATTAATTAGAAGCCTAATAGAGAAAAGAGAAAGGATCATGATAAATTAATTAGTGATAGAGGTGAGGATTGTAGATGGTAGTGGGATTATTTAGATGCATTAATTAGAAGTTTGCTAGAGATCACAACACTTATGAGGATAAAAGAAAACTTACTATATGGCAGAAAATATTAAAAATTTATATAGCCTAATAAATATGTATATATATATATATAGAGAGAGAGAGAGAGAGAGAGAGAGAGAGAGAGAGATAGTAAGGTTTCTTCTACTAGGTCTTAATAATGCTCATGTGTTTAATTTTTTGAGTTGAGCTGGAATGCTATTAGTAGCAAACGAGTTTCGTTGCCACTTATTTTTTTTTGATGATAGAGCAACCAAATCAACAATCAGTACCATTGAATATGATGTCTACCACTTGAATAATTTAGAAACCAAATTTTAAATTTTTTTGACATCATTGACCTAATTATCAAAAGGTTTAAAAATTTATAATTTAATGGTCGATATAAGACGTTTTCTCATTTAACGGTGTAAAGATATTCAAATTAATTGAATTTTGGTTAGAAAATTTTTTAAACTATTTAGAATAAGATCTATACTCTCGATCTTGATTATAAGATTCCTACATCACTCTTTAGAGGATATTCATTTTCAGCCGTTTATTTTTGTGTCCACTTAATGGACAAGAGAACAATATCGGAAAAGTATGAAATTTGGTTTCTAGATGCTTCAAGTGGTATAGATCATATTCAATTGTGCCGATTGTCGATTTGGAGGCTCCATCATCGAAAAAAAGGGCGGCGACAAAATCCGTTTACTACCGATAACATTCCAGCTCAACTCTTAATTTTTACACATATACAAAATTTTGACAAATAAATCTCAATCTCTCTCTCTCCTTCTCCCTCTAGATCTCTCTACATACCTCCAATTGACAATTTTCTAAATGCAACATGGTAGAAGTAAACATTGGGTCAATCTCTACTTTGAATTCTTATACAAACGATTGAAAATATTGATAATAAAATAGTAAAAATATCGTTATCACACAACTCAAATTAGAAGACACAATTCAACATGATATCTCAGCGTATTGAATATAAAATAGTAAATAAACTCTTCTCAACAGCTTTTATTTTTAACCAATAATTAATTGAATATACAAACATGTTATTTGATATATATTTTTAACTTATACCGCAGGGTATTCTACTATTTGGTTGATGAGATATATAATCAAATGTCTCGAATAAATAGCAAACTTTGTATTCACGTAAGAAAATTTTTATATCGAATAAGTTATCATCAGGCAACTATAACATTCAAACATGGCCACAGCTTCGATTAATTTTCTCTTATTTAATTCATATTCAAGTTAGAGGGCTATCCAAAAATTATTGCGTCCAAACGCAAAGAACAGTGCTGATTAAAAACTTAAGCAATATATTACAATTAAGAGCCCATTTGGTATTGAAACTCATTTATATCTATCTATACTTTTATATCTATACACTATTCTCTCTAACACATGGCATAATTCTCTTTATTGTTAATATGGATTTCATCCCAAACCTACTTAAGTCCTCCACAGGTTTTTCTTTTTTTTTGCTTGAGCCGAGTCGGACAAAATTTTTTTTTTCTTTATTTGAACCAAACTAATCATTATTGAGTGTGGGCTCCCCCGAACCCGCTCAAGTATTCCACATATTTTTCTCTTCTTTTACTTAACCAAACCGGATTTTTCTTTCTTTTTTTTTTTTGCTTGAACTGAACCGGGTCATGCCTCTGCATTGGACTGAACTGTTTCTCTTCCACTTTCTTCGGCTATTACCTTCCTTCATCGGCAAGATAAATCCTATTTCTTATCGTTGCTTCTTCCATCGCTATTTCTTCTTCTTTTGTTGTCGTTTTTTATTTTTTCTCTAATTATCTACATGAAGCATCGCACATATTACTACACTAGTTTAATACTAATGGATAAAATAGAGTTAAAAAAAATATATATATATAAAAATACATTTCTATATTTTTCAATAGGACTAAAGAAAATATATCATAATCGACTCATTGTGATATGCGTGATATTATGTATAGAAACAAAGATATTTTTTATTGAAATTTCAAACGAAACCTAAATGTGATAAGTTATGATGCAAAGAGAATCCCTGTTTATATATAAATCCAAACTATTTGGTTAGACTGCTATATCCAAATTTATGAAGGGTAGTTTAGACAACATAAAAGTTTAGGTCCCCTACAAGAGTCTCCTTAAAAAATGGTCTTTTGATAATTAAACATATCCATCACATGCAAATTAAGAAAAGGAATGACACTTTTAATATTACACAGCACTCCACAAAAGAAGAGAAATTTACAACAACGGATTATGTGCAAAGCTTACTATTTGTCAGAGGATATTATTACATGCACCCGGTGCACCATGCACAGTCTCTTTAAAACTTTACCATGTAGATTTTAAAATTATAAAATTTTGAATATATATATATATATATATATATATATATATATATATATATTTCTTATAAATCAAATGATGTTCATTTTTTGTACTGTTAATTTTTTGAATTACTTAATGGCCAGAAAATAAATATTTAGGACCAATAATCTTTAAAACTTGTAATCTTTATATACATACCTTTTAGATCATATGAATCATATCCATCATATTAGATATTAATTTTAACAAATACATGATGTTAGATGTTATGTGATATCCCAACTTTTTGAATTTAAAAAAGTTCATCAACTCCTAAAAGTTGAACCCCAGGTAAGCTTATGTTTATACATTATACAACATTAAGCAATGCTACCACAGTACCACTACACCTTTAGATTACATATGAAATTTACACCCACATAAATATTATTATCCTACAAGTCTTATCACTTTTTTTCAGTACTAACCAAAGATTTTGTGAACCCATGCATAGAAAGAGCTAAAGATTTATACCTATATATAAAGTGTCTATAAAGCTTTTTTATACAATATTTGTATAAAACTACAAACTGTCTTTACTGCAGTACCTGAAATTTCAAATTCAAAACATAATTACTTTATGTAAAGCGAATAACATGCTATTTTTTTCTCTTAAAAATAAACATATGTGTAAAACCATAGATTAATTTATTATTATTATTATTTTTTGTATTTTCCAAGGTTTTGTTGGAAAATTTTTTCTGATATTTTATTACAATATTCTTTAAAAACCAATTCGAAAATTTAAATTACAAGTTTCGAAATATTCCACGAAAGAAATTAAATAACAAATACTATAAAGAAAAGATTTAGATAAGGCCTGTAGATCGAGGCGTACAGAGCACTGTCCTAGAAGCGAAATTGCCCCTCCACGTGCGAGGCTTTCCGGTAATTACTCCTAGCGATACAGTGACCACGTTCCAACCCGTCGGCACGCTTTCAAGGTGGCGCAGGATGAACCCAACCAGCTTCAGATCTAGCAAAAGAAAACTCGGCGAAAACTCAGAAAGCAGGAAAAGACGAGAGGCTTTAGGTATTCTCGGGTTATTAATATTATTATTAACTCGTACAACCTCGCCCTCTCGGGTTATTAATATTATTATTAACTTGTGCAACCTCGCCCCATATTTATAACCTAGGCGAGAATCTTGTTTCAATGCGTCAAATCCGTGTATAACAAGATAAACCTAAAATTATACGGATAAAGATTATGATTAGGATTAGTAAAAAGATAAGTATTAAAATAAAGATAAAACTGATAAAATAAAATAAACCGGGTGTATGCACCGCGCGCACCGCCGCCCGCTCGGCTCGTGCTCGTGCTCGTGCGTGCGTGTATTTAAACGAGAGCATAACTCTTATTTTTTTCCAAGCAACTAGCTTGAGAATAAAGTAATATATAAAAACCACAAACACCCTTATGGTTTCCAATGTGGGACTAAACATCTCACATGAAAATTTTAGTTGGGCTCTCAAGAGACCCATTAACAATTATTTTGCTCCTCAAGTAGTTTTAATAAGTTTTAAATCACAAAAACTAAATAAAAATCCAATAAAATTTAATATTCCCCCACATGATTTAAAACTTGAAATAAAAAAAGCAAATAAACTGAAATTCAAAATAAATTAAAAGAATGCTAGATCTTTTATACCATATATTCGGTAAAGATACCTTTCGGGTTTGAACCTTCACTTAGCGCTTGTCAATATACATCAGAGGGCACGACGGTGGACTATGCCTTGAACCAGGGCCGGTGAGTCAGATTTTCACGAACAGCACACATGGTACAACTGTTTAGATTCTAAGCGGGTGAGCGCTTTTATGGCCATGCGCTAGTATCGCTTCGTGTGTATTTTAGGGAACCACCCTCTTCCCATAATCGCGGCCTCACGACTCCACACATATTGTTGGAAATAATAGGCAGCGGAAATTTACAAACCGGATAGCCAACGTATCCGGAAACCGGAATCAGATCGGGTTGCTCGTTTTACAAGCCTTTTTGGATCGTCCTTGTCTCGATGCTTCTGGATCTCCCACGTTTCTCGTCTTCTTCCCACGCGTACGCCTTACGTCACGGAACGGATCGCCTTACGTCACAGATGCCAATCGGAGAGGGCTACCAGAGTCCTCTCCTATGTCCACGCTCTAAAACCCTAGGAACGTAGGTGGAAATTCCAGAAATGAAGAAGAGAGAGAAGAAGGAAGATTTTGTGGATTCTCGAATTAGATCGTATTCTTTTTCCTTCGTTCCCACGGGAGAAAACGAGGGCGTATATATATAGAATAACGGAACCCCTAAATATCCTGAATCTCATTAGGATTAGGATTGGGATATTTATTAACATATAATAAATATTCATTATAAGATATGTTTCTTAACTGATAAGAAACATATAATTTATACTTATCCTAAACTTATTAGGATAAATCATGATCCACATCTTATGTGGATCGGGTTTAATCATAACCCGCCAATGTGGACAAACCATATGGCAACAATCTCCCACTTGGCCATTTGTCCACATTGGCGAACTCTCTCTCACTCATTCGTCTCTTCATAAGGGTAATAGAGCGTGCGACCTGACGAAAGAACCACATGCAGGAGTGCTAAATTAAGTCACCACCCAGCTGATATAGCACATCACTGACTTAATTCGTCTATGCCCTAGACGTTTCAACACACACCGGATCAAGCATCACAAAGTCCCTCTCCTATAATAACAGGGCTCGACCCCACCGTTATTTCTCGTACTCATGATTATCTCAAGTAACATAACTGAGATAATTGCCCGGGCAATGAGTCACAAGACTTATGTGGTGTGTTATCGAAACATCTTCCTCAGCCCCTCACGTTAATTCATATTGGTCCAAGCACTTTACTAAACGTGCTCCGCGAGATCGTATTTTCTCATGACCCTGAGATACACGCTAAGTTAGTTACTTTTGACCTCCACTTCATAACGTAGTTCTAAGTCGAGGGCACAAAAGGGTTAGTGCTCACACAGTGACATGGAGGGAAGAGCTTATGTCACTCTACTAACTGGTCGACAAGCACATACAGTATGATATGTATGCTATGGCGGAGCTCCCACTCAATGGGACATGTCACGCTCTGAAAGAATGCCATACGAACCTTGGTCTAGGTACCACTAAGGTATCTAACCACCATAACTCAAGTCATCTCTCTAACCTGAGCACTTAGGTTCGGCTACTATACATGCTCGATATGAAATTTCACAAAAATTCATTTCTGACTCTTAAGAGTCTCATCTTAAACTAATTAAGGCGGCTTTTAAATTACGTTAACACTTTATTCATAACGTATATGAACAAAGCAATCATATTACAACTACTCAAGTTCAATATGATTATTTAGTCTCATCCTGTTCACCACCTAGGTGCTAGGGCTATCACCCGTGTGAGTGGGCTGATCTGAGCCCAGTGACTAACCTACGAAGACCCAAACTCCTAACGTGGGTCTGGAACATATCTCTAGCTATCGGCTTGGTCAACGGATCAGCCACCATCCTAGTGGTGGAGATATGTTTAAGAATGACATCGCCTAGCTTAATCATGTCTCGAATGTAGTGAAATCGGATATTAATATGCTTGGTCCTACCATGATACTTGGGATCTTTCACATATGCCAGGGCAGCCATACTGTCAGAGAACATCTCAACAAGTTCATTTGCTCGAGTCACGATGTCGAGGTGCTGGAGAAATCTTCTCAGCCAAACTGCCTTCTGTACGGCTGCTGAACAAGCAACGTATTCCGCTTCCATGGTTGACAAGGCAATGCAGCTCTGCTTCTTACTGCACCAAGAAATTGCCCCACCTCCAAGCATAAACACATAGCCTGAGGTGGACCTGCGCTCATCTCTATCACCGCCCCAATCAGCATTACTATATTCTTTCAATTTCAAGTCCCCACCTTGAAAACAGAGAACGAGATCACTGGTTCCTTTTAAATATCGAAGGATTCTCTTGACCGCTTGCCAATGAATAGGTCCTGGGTTGCTCTGGTAACGACTTACCAAGCTAACAGCGAAGCAAATGTCAGGCCGAGTACACATTCATAGCATACATCAAACTGCCAATTGCACTCGCATAAGGAACCCTACTCATTTGCTCCTTCTCTTTATCCGTTTTAGGGCACTGATCAAGACTCAGAGTTTTGATTCTTCTCCATTCGAGTATCAACGGGTTTACAATGATGCATCCTAAAATGCTCTAGAATCTTTTTAATATAAGATTCTTGAGACAAACCAAGAAGCCTTCTAGAGCGATCACGGATGACCTTTACTCCGAGCACATAGCTCGCCTCACCCATGTCTTTCATTTCAAAGTTGAGAGACAACCACTCCTTAGTGGTATTGATTAACTCCATGTCATTTCCAGCCAATAATATGTCGTCGACGTATAGAGAGAGAAACAAAATCCCATTCTCTGTTTTCTTGATATATACACAGTGGTCCTCCTCTATCATGGACATACCGATAGAGGTGATGGCTTCATGAAACCTGAAATACCACTGTCTCGACGACTGCTTGAGACCATAAATGGATCTTTTAAGACGACAAACTTTGTCTTCTTGACCTTTGAGTACAAAACCCTCAGGTTGATCCATATAGATCTCCTCTGCTAATTCTCCGTTGAGAAAAGCTGTTTTGACATCCATTTGGAACAATTCCAAATCTAGGTGTGCCACTAAGGCTAGAATCAAACGAATGGAGGCAAATCTCACAACGGGAGCAAACGTCTCGTTGTAATCTACCCCTTGCCTCTGAGTGTAGCCCTTAGCCACGAGCCGAGCCTTGTATTTATCGATTGATCCATCCGCCTTGCGCTTAATTTTTAAAACCCATTTATTTCCAATAGACTTGCGCCCAGGCGGAAGGTCAACCAATTCCCATACTTGGTTCTTGCTCATGGAGTCCATCTCATCTTTCATAGCAGCCATCCACTCACTGCAAGCTGACGTCTGCAGAGCTTCTTTATAAGAAGAAGGTTCATCGTCATCGAGCGGAGTACACATGAAAATATCCCCTTCGATCTCAAAATGTCGACGGGGAATATGTCCACGTTCACTTCTACGCAATGGAGGGTCCGAATTGCCGACTTCCAAGGGTATGCTCTCATTCAACGAAGCACTCCCACTAGCCGGAGGATCGCTACCACTTCCTTCAGCGACTTCGGGAAGTGATCGATCACCCTCAACCGCAGATGGGGTAGCGTCGTCCTGTAACTCATACAATCCGACGTCTCTTCGCATTTCACCAATGCTTGGAAAATCCCTTTCTAGGAATTCCACATCACGAGACTCAATCTCGGTCATACCACCATCTGGGTGTTCACCATACATCACATAACCCTTCGAATTTTCAGGGTATCTGATGAACACATGCTTGCTCGCTTTGGGGCCGAGTTTTCCGAATTTATGTGAGGGGCTGTGAACATATCCAGCTGAACCCCAAGGGCGTAAGTAGTGTAAACTTGGCTTTCTACCGCTCCATAACTCATATGGGGTAGTAGGCACTGATTTGCTAGGGACTCGATTAAGGATGTAGGCTGCAGTCAAAAGCGCATCTCCCCAAAAATTTATAGGAAGTTGCGCTTGCGCCATCATCGACCTAACCATGTCTAATAGAGTACGGTTCCTTCGCTCTGCAACACCATTTTGTTGCGGAGTACCAGGAATAGTGAGCTGTCTACTAATGCCCTTTTCCTCACAATAAGTCTTGAACTGATCAGACAAGTACTCACGACCTCGGTCAGTGCGAAGCGCCTTTACACTTCTTTCTATTTGATTCTCAGCCTCCGCAACGAAGCGTTTGAAGCAATCTAAAGCTTCAGATCGGCGAGAAAGCAAATAGACATATCCATAACGGGAATAATCATCAATGAATGTGAGAAAATAGCACGCACCATGCCGGGCCCTCACATTCATTGGCCCACAAATGTCAGAGTGGATTAGCTCTAAAGGATGAGAGGCACGAGTAGCCTTACCAAAAGGCTTTCTACATGCCTTTCCAGCCAGACAAGGCTCACACACAGATAGGTCAACTTTGGCGAGAGACCCCAAAAGGCCTTCTCGAGCCAGTCTATTCATTCTGTCTTGACCTATATGGCCTAATCTGGCATGCCATTTAACGGATTCATCACAGAGATTAGAAGAAGAAGAAGTAGAAGTAGTAAATGCAAACGAATCATCCTCCAAATCTAATTTAAAGAAACCATCAACTAATGTACCATAACCAAATAAAGTACCATGAAAGGAAATGTCAAGGCGGTTTCTGTCAAAATGAAATGAATATCCTAGGTGCAACAAAGCTAAAACTGAACATAGATTACATCGAATTCCGGGTGCATATAGCACGTCCTGAAGAAGTAAAGTGCGGCCACCACGCAACTTGAGTTGGTACGAACCGACTCCAAGGACTTCTTCCTTCGTGCCATTCCCAAGGGTGACGAATTGTGTGCCAGACGGTACTCGATGGTAATCTACGAACCCCACTCGGTCACGAACTACGTGTTTGTTTGCTCCTGTATCCACAATCCAATCGGGAAGAGAATGAGCTACTAAAGCATGAGAGCAAACAAAACAGTGTGAGTTGAGTGGTCGGGTTACCTTTTTCGGCTCAGGACAATCCCGAACGAAATGACCCTTCTTCTTGCAATTGTAACATTTTAGCTTTGTAGCATCCTTATTGCCAGCGCGCTTGCCTCTGTGGAGCTTTCCAACTCCACCCTGAGGAGCTTGATTCCATTTCTTCTGCGCTCCATTGTTGTGACGCTTTTTGCGCTTGGGTACAATCCCACTGCGCTTCTCGAAGCGTGCAACAAAAGCGACAGAACGGTTCATTTCTAAGCGCTCTGCCTCGAGCTCAAGATGGCGCGAGATGTCATTAAACGTTTTAATGTTCTCGCTGTGCGTCATCAGGAGCTTCATCTGGGACCATTCAGTATCAGGCAGTAAACGAATCACTGCTAGAATTTGTTGCTCATTAGTGAGCTCGTTTCCAGCAGTCTTGAGGTCCCGAATCATGGCGCTCATCACACGAAGGTGCTCAGCCATTGAATGCTTCGGGTCTTTAGTATACTGTACAAACTTGAGATTTAAGGCACGTAGCCTCGTAGATGAAGTTTGACCAAAAGTAATCTTCAGATTGTCCCATATGTCCTTGGCAGTTTCAAAGATCTCAAACTGTCCAATGAGGTCGTCTTGCATGGCACTCAACATAGTGTACCGAGTAGTTCGATCCTCCTTGATCCATTTGTTATAGATCTCCTTTTCATGCTCAGAAGTTGTGCCTTCGGCAGGCAAGACTCTTTTGACAGATAGAGTTTCAAGAACCCCTTGTTCATTAAGTAGGTATTGCATTTTCCTGTGCCAAATCTCATAATTCTTTCCATCTAGCTTATCACCCCTGGTGAGATCAGCTATAATGTTCTTGGAAGTCATTTCACTACATTCAAAAATAGGTTTGGATATTAGGCACATATTTCCAAAAATTTAACAAGATTGAAACTTTTATCCTCGACACAACGGGATCGAAAACTTCGCTATGTTCGTAATCATCACCCAGTGTCGATTCAAAACATTACAATTTTATTAATTTTTCTACTAATTTTTTTTTTGAAACTTATCCAAAATTTTTTTTTTTGAAACTTATCCATTTTGAAAGAACACATCTTTAAAAAAAATTATACATGAAGGATTAATCACATGATGTCATCACACAAATAAAAAAAAAAAAGTACTTATGCCAAAATTTAATTTGAAAAACGTCGACGTTGCACAAAACACATTCCTTTTACATGGCCTTAATTATTACATCACCTTTTGCGGAATTAAAACTTACTACATCACTACAAGATGTACATCATAAAAGGAATAATCTACAGAAATGCTGCACACATCGAACCCGTTTTTCCAAATTTAAATTTTGTTAAAAAAAAACACCGAAATTACATAAGTACTTATATGCCAAAATAAATACACAATCACATGCTACATAAGCATTTTTAAATCACCCACATAGGATAAACTAAACAAACAACACATGCATGTTTACAATGGCATAAAAAAAAATTTATATGTATCCAAAACAATTTTTTTTCACGCAGAAAAAAAAAATATTTATTTTTTTAAAAAAAGGAACTGTGCTGCGAAGCCAGGGCCGGGCCTGCAAGCTCTCCAGCAGCGCGCGGCGGGCTGGACCAGCCTGCAAGCTCCCTGCCCAGCCACAGAGTGTACCGCTAGCGGCCGTCCACAGTCTACGCAGTGGCCCACCAAGGCCCGCAGGCCGGCTCTGCGCTTGCGCGCGGGTCGCGCATCGCGTGGGCTCAGGCCGCGCCACGCAGCGGCCGGGCCCGCGCAGCCGAGCGCAGGTGCGATCCCCGCGCCCATTAATAGCGGCCGGCCCAAGCGATGCCAGCGGGTGCGCGGTCCGCCACACGGCCGGCCCGCGCATGTGCCTGTGGTGCGCGCCCGCCCTCCGCTAGCGAGCCTGGCCGCGTGATCGTGGTCGGCTGCGCCAGCTTCCCGCAGAGCCGCGCCGGGCAGGCGGGCTTGGCCGGCACCCCCCGCTTCCGCAGCAGGCCGGCTACCGTGCAAGCGGCCTGGCTCGCGCGCCCTGACGGGCCGGCGCGGGTGCCCACGAGTCCAGGCCGCGACCTAAGCCTTGTCTACCTGCTTCAGCCGACCTGCGCAGTGCGCCTGGTGTGCCCTGCAGCAGTTTTTTTTTTTTTTTTTTTTTTTTTTTTTTTTTTTTTTTGAACAATACTAAATAAATGCACAGAAGCAAAAAAAGACCTTGAGTCAATTGTAAAATAAAATTAAAACTAATTTAATTTCTAATTTTATATTATTAAACGTTTCACATAGAAACCATCCAAAAAACTTTTAGTAGAACGCGATCGGCAATAAAATTGATCAGGAAACATCGCATTCCAAAAAACCATCGCAGCATGATACAAAGCGAAAAAAGCTACACATGTCTGATTACCGATTGTTTGGAAAATAATAGGCACGGAAACTTACAAACCGGATAGCCAACTATCGGGAACTGGAAATCACATCGGGTTTGCTCGTTTACAACCTTCTTTGATCGTACCTTTCCGATCTTCTGGATCTCCCCACGTTTCTCGTCTTCTTCCACGCTACGCTTACGCACGCGACCATCGCCTTACGTCACGGATGCCAATCGGAGAGGGCTACCAGAGTCCTCTCCTATGTCCACGCTCTAAAACCCCGGGAACGTAGGTGGAAATCCTAGAGCGGAAGAAGAGAGAGAAGAAGGAAGATTTTGTGGATTCTCGAATTAGATCGTATTCTTTTTCCTTCGTTCCCACGGGAGAAAACGGGGGCGTATATATATAAAATAATGATTTTGTGGATTCTCGAATTAGATCGTATTCTTTTTCCTTCGTTCCCACGGGAGAAAACGGGGGCGTATATATATAAAATAATGGAACCCCTAAATATCCTGAATCTCATTAGGATTAGGATTGGGATATTTATTAACATATAATAAATATTCATTATAAGATATGTTTCTTAACTGATAAGAAACATATAATTTATACTTATCCTAAACTTATTAGGATAAATCATGATCCACATCTTATGTGGATCGGGTTTAATCATAACCTGCCAATGTGGACAAACCATATGGCAACAATACATATAGTAGGTCCTCAAAGGGTATCTGTAAGGTCACACCCTACCTTATAGGTCTGGGAGTCATTTAGGGCCAACGCTCTTCCTATCTACTTGCAAACATGAGCACTGTCGCCATAGGAATGAGAATATAAAAGCAGTGCTCCTCACAGCTACTTGCTCGACTTGTTTCTACCCATTGAACCTGCAACAGGTTGGGTTGCCGTCGCCGGTAACTTCTATTATGGGCTAAGCCCCATCCCCCTCGACGATTCTAGGATCACTGTCCTAGATAATCCCTTCGTAAGCTAATCAGCCAAATTTTTTGTAGATTTCACAAATTCCAATCCAATCACATTTTCCTTCAGATTTTGCCGAATGAACTTATGTCTCACTTTCATGAATCTATTTATCTTCGTCTCCACATTCTCTTGGGCACATTTATCTATAGCAGATCTGCAATCACAATGAATACATATAGGTGCTAAAGATCGCTCCATAAGTGGTAAATCATAAAGAAACTCTCTAATCCACTTTGCTTCTGCTACAGTTGTATCCAAAGCTATGAGTTCAGATTCCATAGTACTTCTAGCAATCAAAAATTGTTTAGTTGATTTCCAAGAAATAGCTGCTCCTCCTAGAAGAAAAACAAATCTAGTAGTCGACTTTATATTTGCTGTATTACTAATCCAATTAGCATCACTATATCCTTCCAATACTGCAAGAAAACCAGTGTAATGTAATCCATAAGATACAGTCCCCTTCAGATATCTCAAAACTCTTTCTAAGGCATTCCAATGCTCTCTATTTGGATTATGGGTATATCTTCTCAATCGGTTCACAGCATAAGCCAAATCAGGTCTAATTAATCCACCAAATATCCTAAAGATTCAATAATCCGTGAATATCTATTTTGACCTATTGGATCTCCTTGATTCTTTTTAAGATGCACACTAGAATCATAAGGTATCACTACAGGTTTAACATCAAAGTAACCAAACTTTTTCAATAACTGTTCACTGTAGTGGGATTGGCTCATAATAATTTCTTTTGATTTTCTGATGATCTTCATGTTGAGAATAACGTCTGCTTGCCCAAAATCTTTAATATCAAAATTTTTATTTAATAATTTCTTCACATCATATATCACATTCATATTAGTACTAAAAATCAAAATATCATCAACATATAAGCATAAGATCACTATCTGTCCATTATATTCCTTCGAATACACGCATTCATCAGACATGTTCACATGAAAACCATTTGATACAACTAAAGAGTCAAATTTCAAATGCCACTGCTTAGGAGCTTGCTTAAGTCCATATAAAGATCTATTCAACTTGCACACTTTGTTCTTATGTCCAGAAACTATAAAACTTTCAGGTTGCTTCATATAAATCTCTTCATCCAAATCACCGTTCAGAAAAGCTGTCTTAACATCCATTTGATGAACTATCAAACAATGGATAGAGGCCAAGGCAATCAACAGGAGCATAAACATCAAAATAATCTACCTCGGGTTTCTGTGCAAATCGTTGTGTGCCACTAATCTAGCCTTATACTTATCTATAGATCCATCGAGTCTCCATTTCTTCTTAAAAATCTATCTACAACCTACAGGCTTACACCCTAAAGGTAAATCAGTCAACTCCCAAGTATGATTCTATAGAATAGATTGCATCTCCAGATTAATAGCCTCAATAATAGTGTTGTTAGAAATCTCACTAATTTTAGAATTCACCGCCAAAAATCTATTTGTATTGCTATCTTGTGCATAGCCCACAAAAACTATATCCACAGTCTTAGCTCCGATCTTTCTTTTCTTATTCTCAGATATCTTCACTTTAGCTAGGCACCCCCCACACTTTAAAATAATTCAGATTAGGCTTCCTACCTTTCCAAAGCTCATAGGGAGACACATTAGAATTCTTGTGGAGAATTCTATTCAAAATCACACATGCAGAAATCAAAGCTTCCCCCCATAAGTTCTCAGGTGTGCCTGAACTAATAATCATCGAATTTACCATATCCATCAAAGTTCTATTCTTACGTTCAGCAACTCCATTAGATTGAGATGTATAAGGAGCAGTCACTTGATGCATAATTCCAAACTCTTGACAGAAAGCAGTCATTTCATTTGAAGTATATTCACCACCTTGATCATACCTCAAAATCTTGATTTTCTTATCTAATTAACTTTCAACTTCAGCCTTATAAATCTTGAATCTGTTTAAAACCTCATCTTTCGATTTGATCAAATAAACATAACAATATTTTGAATGATCATCTATAAATGTCACAAAATACTTATTTCCACCTCTATTAGGTCTACTTCCATCACAGACATCACTGTGCACCAATTCTAAAAGATCGCAATCTCTATCCACAGATTTAAAAGGTTTTCTAGGCTCCTTAGCTTGCACACATATTTCACATTTATGATCAAGTAAATCAGATTTAGGAATTAAATTGAGATGCATCAATCTTTTGATAGTATTAAAATTCACATGTTCCAATCTTCCATGCCAAATATTAGGAGAAATAACATTACATCACAAGAGCACTTTCATTAATAAAAGAAGAAGATACAGATAATTTAAATAAACCATCACTCAAAAATCCTTTTCTGATAAAATTCACTCCTTTCGTTATAACTACTCTATTACATTCAAAAACTAACTTAAAACCCTGCTGAACTAAAAGAGAACCACTAACCAAATTCTTCCTAAGGTCGGGAACATGGTGGACTCCGTGCAAGGTTAAGGTCTTCCCAGAGGTCAACTTCAAGTCCACTTGACCTGTCCCTAGCACGTGAGAAGAGGCTGCATTCCCTATATTCACCGATCCTCCACACGAGTCCTGATAGGTGGAAAACCACGAACGATCAGAACAAGCATGAACATTAGCTCCAGTATCTATCCACCAATCAGAAGAACTATAGGCAAGGTTAACATTGGGTAAACTAGATCCTAACCTGATAGTAGAGTCAGAAGGGTCAGACCCTCCAGTCAACATATTCATCTGGTGCTCATGTGGAGCTTCCTTCTTCTTCTTTGGTACGAAAGGTCGATTTTTGCATAAGTAGCAATCCTTCGCAAAATGATTCATCTTCCCACATACAAAGCAACCAGAATTGCCTCCACTTTCCTCAGGTTTAGGTTTCTTAAAGTTTGGATTAAACTTCCTACGGTCGAAAGGCTTCTTCTTAAAGTTTCGGTGAGGCTGGAAGTTTCTACCTTTACTTTTGGGATTCTCTACTAGGTTGGCTTGGGTTGAAGGTTCACTGGGCTTTTTATCCTTAGCTCGGTTCGACTCTTCTATCCTAATGGATCTTAGGACATAATTCAGGGATAGCTCTCTCTGATTGTGGTTAAGATCATTTGCATGGTTCGACCAAGAGGGTGGCAACTTATCTATAAGGGCGGCAACTAAAAAACTTTCATCAAGATCTACATCACTAGATCTAAGCTGCTGAACTATATGCTCAAAATCATGAAGCTGGTCAGACATAGACTTACTATCTACCAATTTAAATTTAATTAGATCAGACGTCTGGTATCTCTTCTGGGTAGGATCAACTTGACCATACTTATTTTTTAAGGATGTCCAAAGTTCCTTAGCTGTCTTAGCACCACAGTAGCATCAGAGAGAGTACTAAGAATTCGGTTTAAACAATGATAATTGATCATGATATGCTCAACAGGAGGTATGGTTGTAGTTGCAGATGTAGTTGTAGTTTCAGTAGTGGGAGGAGTGGATCTAGTCTGGGCTTGGCTTCGAGTAAGCTGTCGATTGACCACAGTCTGGGTTGCACCTACAGGTGCAGATCCATTGGCATTTTCTGCAGATTCCGAGATAGCAGAAACCAGCCCAAGTGTAGTAAGCCAGAACCTCATTTGATTCTGCCACTTCTTAAAATTATGACCATAAAAAGTACTGTTCACAAATTAATTCTACTGTTATGTCAAAAAACTATTTTGAATTTCAGAAAAATAACAGAAAGAGATATATATTAATTTGTAGAAAAGAAATATTTTAATTACTATAATAAAAGAAACAGAACGATTAAAAACAATTTCGCTTCTAGATTGTTGGAAAAATCTTTCTGATCTTTTATTACAATATTCTTTAAACATCAATTCGAAAATTTAAATTACAAGTTTCGAAATATTCCGCGAAAGAAATTAAATAACAAATACTATATAAAGAAAAGGTTTAGATTAGGCCTGTAGATCGAGGCGTGCAGAGTACTGTCCTAGAAGCGAAATTGCCCCTCCACGTGCGAGGCTTCCCGGCAATTACTCTTAACAATACAACGACCACGTTCCACCCCGTCAGCATGCTTCCAAGGTGGTGCAAGATGAACCCAACCAGCTTAAGATCCAGCAAAAGAAAACTCGGTGAAAACTCAGAAAGTAGAAAAAGACGAGAGGCTTTAGGTATTCTCGGATTATTAATATTATTATTAACTCGTGCAATCTCGCCCCATATTTATAACCTAGGCGAGAATCTTGCTTCAATGAGTTAAATCCGTGTATAACAAGATAAGCCTAAGATTATAAGGATAAAGATTAGGATTAGGATTAGTAAAAAGATAAGTATTAAAATAAAGATAAAACCGATAAAATAAAATAAATCGGGTGTATGGACCGCGCGCGCTGCCGCCCGCCCGGCCCGGCACATACTCGTGCCGTGCGTGCGTGCATTTAAACGGGAGTATAACTCTCATTTTCTCCCAAGCAACTAGCTTGAAAATAAAGCAATATATAAAAACCACAAGCACCCTTATGGTTTTCAATGTGGAACTAAACATCTCACATGAAAATTTTAGTTGGGCTCCTAAGAGGCCCATTAACAATTATTGGGCTCCTTACGTGGTTTTAATAAGTTTTAAATCACAAAAACCTAATAAAAACCTAATAAAATCCAATAGGTTTGTCCTTGGATTATTGATCTGAGTGTGAAAAGCCAATGTAGTCGGTGGGGTACTCGATCATTGAACCTACTTATTTATGGTATTGTAAGGAATGGCCTCTTGTGTGTTATTTGTTGTGTGGTCCAACTATTGCTTACTGGCTAGGTCAAACATTCGGTTGCCTTAAGTTTCCTATTTTTGGTTATCTAATCCAAGTTCTTTTCTTTCATTTAGGCTTAAAAAGTAAGATGGAAAATATGTAATTAAGACATTTAAATTTTTTTTTAACGCACATCATATCCTTTTAACATTTAAAGAAAGCTTCAATCCTTTTCTCATACAGCAAAGTAAGTCTCTTCCTAAAAATAAGGATAAATTAAACTTTGGACTAAATTACACAAAACTTTTCTGTAAATATTCGTTTTTTCACTTTTCCTTCCTAACCTTCAAAAACCAACATTTTAATCCCTCAACATTTCAAGTTGTTGCATTTAGCTCTCATCCGTCAGGATTCTATCACTATTCTGCTTATTTCTTATAATTTATACCAAAAATATCTTTGAAAATAACAAAAATATATTAAAAAATTATTTTTTATAGAAGAAGTAAGGGTCATTTGGTCATTTTGCCCTCTCCATTAATGCGGTATCTCCCTGAAAATATTTCTAAAATTTTAAAAGAACAAATTATAAATTTTAAAATGTTAGGGAGGAAAAATAAAAAAACAAATATTTATAGAAAAGTTTTTTTGTAATTTACACTAAACTTTAATTTTCTCTGTTATGGGTTAGTGCACTTACTGCTTTATCATCCAATATTTCAAAAAGTTGCACTTAATTATTCTACAATTTTATTTTTTATTTCATCATAAGAATCTAATGTTTAGATAAAAGTTGAAAAAAAAAGTCAAATAATACTTTTTGCAAACCAAAAAATTGTGAAGTGTTGATTATGGAATGATAAAATATTATATTGTACCGTCATGTGATTTTTACAAAGTATTATTTTACTATCTTGTTTAACACTTGTGAAGACTAAGATTTTTTCTATATATGTTTGACATTTTTTTTAAATATTATCGTGTGTATTTTAATTTTAAAATTATCTGTTAAATTTTAGCGAAAAATTATTTAAATTAAAGTTTTTTACGCGATTATTATTTTTCACTTAAAGTGAATAGTAACTCGCGTTTTCGACGATGATCGAGGAGAGAGAGGTGGGTTTCGGACGCGAATCAGACTCTGTTTTGGATGATCCGATAGCTCATTTTCGATGGTCCAACTGTGTCAGAGCAATGACATTGACGGGTTTTATGTTTGATGCACGATTTTCACTAGAAGGGCTTTTACTCCGTTTTGCGTGAAAACTCGCGGGCAGGGACCTTCTGTGAGAGGAACGTAATGGAGGGGGACTAGAACGCGAATTTTGAGATTTAGGGGACCTTGGAGGGATTATTCTCCAAGAATATTGGATTTTAAGTTTTGAAGGTGGGATTTGGGGATTTTTGGAACCCAAACCCTAGGCCCTAACCCTCCTCTTCCGCTCCTCCTTGTCTGCCTGAGAGGTCAGCTGCCGCTGCTATCGCTCCCGCCGGCCGTCGGAGAAGAAGAAACACTTCTTTCCTCTCTCTCTCTCTCTCTCTCTCTCTCTCTCTCTCTCTCTCTCTAATAGCATTGTGTGGAGGAGGGACCCAAGTCCTATTGTGCCCGGCCCCCGCCGGCCTTGATTGCCTTCAGAGTCATTATCGGACGTTGGGCGGCCGTCCTCGAGGTTCCCCGGCATCGCCGTGCCGCAGGGAGCTGCAGAGCCATGTAGTCGTAAGGAGCCACGCGGTCGTTGCCGTTGACCCCAAGGAGGCCACTGGCGCCACCCCAGATGTCCCCAAGCTGCCGCCGCGCTGCACCGTGGACCTCTTGGGTGCGACATGGCCGTTGCTGCCTCCCGCCGTCGGCCAAGGCTCTCGATCTCTCCCTCTGGGCGCGGTAACTACCCTCTAGCTGGAGCTCATGCGGCTGTGTCTCCGGCTGCTCCCTGTTTGATGCCCTAGCTCGGCCTAGACTCAAAACTAAGGTTGATTTGGCTGAGCTCCATCTTTTCGGCCACCGGAGACTTCAGCGAGCACCTGAGAGGTGAGCACCGCACTCCCGGGGCCTTGTGGAGACCCGTGCTCACCTTCGCTGTGATCAGAGAAGCTCCGGTACGTGCGCGAGACTTGGCCGCTTTTGGGATCATGCTTTTCGAGGGTTTTTCTGCTGTTTCGAAGACGTCCATCTGTCGATCGCGCTTTGGAGAGCGAGCACGAGCTTCATCACGTCGAGACGAATCAAATCGGCTGATTGGTGTTAAGGATTTTATATTGGCAAGTTTCATGATTTAAGTCGGAGTCTTGAAGGGTTCGGTGTGTGATTGTCGAAGATCGAAGAATCCAAGATTCCGAAGAACTCAGAAACATCATACTACATGAATCACGATGCTCAGATGAGCTTTTAAATGTTTTAATGGTGATTCATACTTATTTATGACATTAGAATCATATAAATTAATGATATATGGATTAGAAGTGGGTTTTGGTACTTTTGAATTGATTATAACAATGTTTGATAGTGTGTACCGGTACCTGTTTTTCAATATCTCAAACCTTATTTGAAAAACCAAGTTTTAAAACAGTGTACCGGTACCTCACATTGGTACCTCAAAACCCGAGAGCAGTGTTTCTGTGAATTGCACTGCATACCGGTACCAAAGCCGAGTACCGGTACTGCATTGGCCGTGTATCGGTACTGTATTGGCCTGGTACCGGTACTCAGCCTGAGAAAATTACTGTTCCGTCATGGTGTACCGGTACCAACTTCTTCTAGTACCGATACTCAATGTAATATTTCCTTATATAGCTTCTAATCCGACTCTGATTGATTCTAAAGTCTATAAATAAGCTATTGGGATTCTCTAATTTATGTAGAAGCACGAGATTACAAGATAGACTAACCCTAGAGGTTAGGTTTTCGTTCTAAACCTATTTTTCACAAATTAGCCTCTTTTAGTTCAATTCGAGGTATTGAATTCAATATCTATATGTCGAATTGATCTAAGCTTTGCGGAGAGTTCTTATTCCTTGTTCTTCAACGACTCTCTAAGCAAAGGATCACCATAAACATTATACTCTTCATATGTGCGGCGTCGTGGATTCGGCGTGATCAAAGGCGGTTCGAGGATTCGGATCGTGAGCTCATGGATTCGACTGGGGTCCGTGGATTCGGATGTGTGCGAGGAGTTCATGGATTCGAACGTGAGGGCGTGGACAACCCGGAGGCTTGCGCGAGATCCATAGAAGGTTAAGAGAGGTCGAGTTCGTAGAGTCGATAATCACCTTGTAATCTTTTCTCTTAGTGAATTGTTTTTTTGCGTGTTGGTCCCATGAATTTTTCTCCAAATTGGAGTTTTCCCACGTAATCTCGATGTGCTATTTTTATTTCCTACATTTATTTTTATTGCATCGAGATTTGCGATTTTGGGTTATACACCTATTCACCCCTACTCTAGGTGTGATATTATCTAGGTAGATCCTAGGGTTGCCATAACTTACAAGTGGTGTCAAAGCGGGATCTAGATTTTTAACTATCACAATAGGTGAAGCCGGTAACATTAATCGACCATCACTCTTCGATGGCACAAACTATGCTTATTGAAAAGTTCGCATGAGAGCTTTTCTTATTGCCATCGATGAGCGGGTGTGGCAATCAATTGAATTCGGATGGAAGCATCCCACCGAAGTCGTTGATAATGCAACCGTCCCCAAACCTAGAAATAAATGGACAAAAGACGAAAATGAGTTATCTTCGTTCAATGGAAAGGGAATAAATGCTTTATTTAATGCGTTGTCACAAACATAATTTTCTCGTGTTTCGGCGTGTGAAACCGCCAAAGAGATTTGGGATACTCTACAAGTTACACATAAGAGTACAAGTCTAGTAAAAGTTCAAAAGCTCCAAATGTTGACAAGTCAATTTGATTCTATTCGAATGAAGGAGTATGAATTTTTTATCGATTACTTTACTAGACTCCATGACATAATCAATATATGTGCTAACTTGGGAGAAAAGATCCCGGAATAAAAAATTGTTAGAAAAATCATTCGAACTCTTCCGGAACGCTTTAGGGCTAAGATTGCGGCAATCAAAACCGCTAAGCATCCGGATGAGATGAAAATTGTTACACATAAAAGTACAAGTCTAGTAAAAGTTCAAAAGCTCCAAATGTTGACAAGTCAATTTGATTCTATTCGAATGGAGGAGTATGAATTTTTTACCGATTACTTTACTAGACTCCAAGACATAATCAATATATGTGCTAACTTGGGAGAAAAGATCCCGGAATAAAAAATTGTTAGAAAAATCCTTCGAACTCTTCCGAAACGCTTTAGGGCTAAGATTGCGGCAATCGAAACCGCTAAGCATCCGGATGAGATGAAAGTAGAGGAATTAGTAGGTGCTTTACAAACGTACGAAATGACTTTTCTTACTAATCAATCTTCTTTTAAGTCTTCTTCTAAAAGTACAAGGGTTGCACTGAAATCGACGAAGGAAGAAGACGTGGACTTGGAATCCGATAGAGACATCTCTATTGCGGACTTTGAAAAGCAATTGGCGCTCCTAACGAGGAAGTTTTGTCGGAACTTCCGGAAGAACAAGACCAACAATGCTTTATCTTCGAAATATAAATTCTCTTCTGAAGATTCTTCAAGTTCTAAGTTGAAAGAAAAGAAACTTGCAAAATCTTCAGAAGAAAAAGATGTTTTCGAAGGGAAAATCCAATGTTTCAAATGCAAAGGCTACGGCCATATTTCCACGAATTGTCCCACTAAAAAGTCATACAAAAAGAAGGCTTTGCAAGCGAGGACTTGGGACGATTCTACCTCTGATGAGTCGATCTCAAGTGACGAAGAAAAGAATAATGAAATTGCTTTGTTTACTAATACTTCTTTACCTTCATCTTCGGTTGTTTGTTTATCTTCTATTTTACCTGACTCCGCTTCTTTGGTTTTGCATGAAACATCGAGCGAGGATATTGAGAGTAATGAGGAGTCGGACGAAGAAGATCTCACCGAAGTTTACCATCAACTTCTTATTGAATCAAAGAAAATGGCTAAGCATAATAAGAAGTTGAGGAAGAGATTGTTAGAACTTGAAGATGAGAACAAAAATTTGAAGATCACAAACAAAGCTCTTGAGGAGGAAGGGGAATCGATTTTGAAGAACAATTCAGTCCTCCAAGAGAAGCTTGATGAATCGAAATTAACGATCAAATCCTACCAAGACAAGGTTGGTTTTCTGGAGCATCAATTCAAAGAAACTCACGCATCCAACCGAGTCTTGACCAATCAAATTCGTCAACTCAAGTCCGACATTCAAAAATTTTCTTCAGGATCGAAGAAGTTGGATCATATACTCGGATTAGGTCAAACGAACAAGCTTGGACTCGGATATGAAAGGACTTACGTTGAGAAGGATCAAAAGTCAACTTCTATAGTCTCAACAACTTTGAAGGAGAAAGTTTGCATAGATGTGGTAGCAAAGGACACATCAAGAAGAATTGCCCGAAGAAGAATAAGAAAACTCAACTGGCAACTTCTAAACATCTATCGGCATCTTCCAATACTCGACTTCCCCCACGGATTCAAAAGCAATATCAATCTAGTCGAGTACCTCAAATCAAACGGAAATCAAAGCCACAACATCAAGCTCAACCGAAGCCACATGCAACAAGAAGACCGACGGTGGATCAAAAATCGAAACAAATCGTGTTTAACGTCGACAAGCCAAGACAACCCACCATCCGACAAGTTTGGATTCGGAAAGGTAATATTTTTCCTTGTCTTGCATCTTAGTTTGTTTTTGATTTGTGTAATGCTTGATTGGTGCTCATTGCATATTTTTTAATCTTTGCATTACATGTTTGAATGTTCTTGACGCTTGAAATTTGTTTTTGAAATCTTTTCGAGAAAGATGATTGGGAATTAAAATTCGAAAACTTTTCAAGAAAGGTGATGTTTTGAAATCATTGATTTGGAAAAATTAAATTTTCAAAGTGCCTTAACTATCTCAAATTCACATTCATCTTGAGTTAAATTCACATTAAATATCGGTTTACTTCATTTTTATTATTTTGACGATAATTTATTATAGAATTTCTTAACACATATATTCATCAAATTTATGAAATCAAATTAGATCTCTTGGCAATTAATCTATCTTGGTTGTGTGTATTGAATATGATGAATGGTTATTCGCTCATAGACTAAAGTTTGTCAAATTTTCTTTCGAATGCGAGAGATTTAGGAGGAGTTTAAATTATTAAAAAAAAATTTGATACAAAAAAAAAAACACTCCGATGTTTAAAAGATGTGGAAAGAGTTACATCCGAAATGAGTATGAAAACTACCACCACATGTAGGAAAGAGCTACCACCTCAGTCGTCCGATAAATATGTGAAGCTACCACATGAGAATTGATTGAATCACCGAAAAGGTTGGAAAAATAATGAATATTTTAAATTTTTCGTAGTTATAAGGTGGTAGGATGAAAAGATGCTCAAAGAGCCACCCCCAGTGTTGTATTAGTTAAATCTCAATTTTGAACGTTTTGCGACAAATTGGTGTCAACTTTGCCGAATTTCTATAAGTCGTGTTTCGTGAACCATTACATCTTGAAGATTTTGAACCAATAGATTACTTTTGATGACTTAATTTTGAAGGTTAGATGAATTAAGAAATCATGTAATATTTTATATTCATCATGATGATTGTGAAGTACAATCTTTAATTTTTGTGAAATTGACTTGATTGAATCAATTTGATATAAAAAATTTGATTTTTTGGCACTGGGATCGGTACTAGTTATCGGGTACCGGTACGAGGCAACCGGTACTGTTAAACCCGAGAGTTTAAAAAATAGTTTTTTGAACTGGGTACCGATACGCGGGCTCGGGTACCGGTACAAGCCGTGCGGAATTGTTTTTAAATACCGATATTAGTTTTTATTTTTCCACTTATACTTCATCAAAACTCCTCCCTTCTCTCTCTAAAAATCACCTAGCATCATTCTCATCCAGATCTACAAGTTTTCAGCAGAGATTTGTGAGTAACTTCTTCCGATCTGTTCTTTTCTTTTTCAAAACCCTAATTTTTTCACTTTTCGAACTATTTTTTGGGTTGAAGATCGATCTCTATTTTTGATGGTTTTTCTTACAATTTTTTTTCTTTGTTTGACTTGAGATACATGCATGCTTACTTCTTGAACACTTAGATTAGAGTATAATGCGTTACTAGTGTAGTGACCCGCGTGTTACGGCGGGTAGATACTATTAAAGTAAAAATTTGTAAAAAATAAAATATCAATTTAGTATAAAAAATAATAAATATAGTCTATATTATAGACAAACACTTTTTTAATAAAAATCTATAATGAAAAAGAATCAATCGTTCCAAAAAAATTATTTAATCTTGTTCAAAAAAGGTCGCATATCATGCAAATGGATGATTAAAATTATTTTTATAACACAATAATCAAAAAAATATCACATTGCAGTTAATGCCACATTCCATATGTCATAATGTCATTTGGTTCTTTGCCTCATCTAGGTCTTTATCACTATTCATGCATACATAGGGTTTTACATGTTCTCAATACATAGCTCACTATATCTCAGATGCATCTTATACTCATACACATTCTACTCACCCTACAATGCATGAACAAGTTATACATACATATGCTCAAAAATAACACTTTAGATATAAAAGAAAATTCAATGATTTCGGAAGGCACCACCCACCTTGTATGGTTGTAAAGGTGCTACGGTTCAAATCTTATGATTTTTGGGCGCCTATTCTCTCGCCTGCGGCAAAACGAAGTCAAATTAGGCTTTTTTCCGAATATCATTGCGTAGACTCGTCGGATTGGCGAACCGAGTCCATAAACGAGTTAGAAATACCCCCAATTAGGTTTCTATTAGGTCAAGTTACCTTGAAACCAATCTAGGACAAAAGCCCCAATTTTTGTGCCCTAACAATGCTATTTGCCCAATACACCGTTTCGATTTCTGAAACAAGCAAAAGCAAGTTTGTTCAACCTCTAGGAACTCCTCTAGAACTATCTAAACCATTCTTAGAGTGTTTGAAACAAACCTTAGAAATCCACCATAAGAGCACTATGAAGAAACATGAATTTTCATGTGTTTTCATGGTCTCTACAAGGTTTCCTCACATGTAAGAAGATCAAAACCAAAGATTTAGGGTATAAAACCAAGTCCTAACCTAAATCTTACATGAAACCTTACCTTAGTCTACAAGCTCACCAAGGTCCTCCTTGTAGGTGAGCTCCAATGTAACACACTGGACCTTTGCAAATTGCGAGGTTCGAGTGTTTGGATGTATTTCGAGCTTTTCCACACTTGGTGGAGGGTTGTAGAATGTTTCCCGACCTAAAAAGTTCGAAAACTAGAATTCTGGACAAGTCCTGAGAGTTTTTACTCTCGGGGACCGGTCCCTGGAAGGAGAGACCGGTCCCCCAGTGAGCAGTGTTGCGGCAGCCTTGAGGCAACCGGTCCCTGGCAGGCGAGACCGGTCCCCGAGCGCGCCTACGCAGTGAGAGACCGGTCTCGGGCAGGGAGAGACCGGTTCCCGAACGTTGGTTTTTCGGGTTCGCAGCTAGAGACCGGTCCCTGCTGGGGAGAGACCGGTCCCTCTGGGCGAAAACTGCCCAGTTCGGGCTGTTGCAATATCGGGTTTTTGAGGGGCCTCTCCGGATTTTGTTACACTAGATGGGCTTATTAGCCATTTCCTCCTCTTCCCTCTCTCATTCTCTCATTCTCACCCTCTCCCTACACTTTCTAGAGAGAGAAGAAGAAGAAGAAGGAGGAGAAGAAGAAGAGGAGCTAGCTTGAGGGAGCTTGGAGCTCAACCCCTTTCTCTCTTTCCCACCTTTGCAAGGCTTGGAGCTTGCTTGTAGGGCTTGGTGGTGGACCAATCTTCAACCCTAGAAGATTTGGAGCTTGTTTTGAGGCATCTAGAGAGGTTAGTACTTTGATTCTACCCTTTGATTCTTGTTTCGGTAGATTTTGCCATTTGAAACCCTAGAATGGGTATTAGGGTTGATTTTTGGGGCTTTTTGATCTAGGGCTTTTGGGGCTAGATTGATTGGTTTAGAACCTTCCTTGGGCTTGGATTGGAAGGGTTCTAGCTCTCTTTTGGAGCTTTGGAAGAGATTTCTCCTCTTGAGGTGAATTTTGGCCCTTTTTGCTTCTAGGTTAATGTTTGATCTCTTGGTTGGTCGTAATGCTCTCGTATCTCTTCGCTGATTACTTTTAGGGTATTTTGAGACTCGTGGACAACTCCGTTCGGCGAATCGAAGGAGCACGCGACGGTTCGGTGGGTTTGACCTAGCCTATGATATGAGAAATGCTCATATTTGGCAAATATGTTTCGTAAAATAGAAATTCATGCATTTCCATGTTAAATGTATTTAATATGAATTTTAGAATGCTTAACATGCATATATTATGTATAGTGAAATTTTAGACCCCTATGTGGTAGAGTGCATGCATGTGAGACTTAGCATTCTAGTTATGATTGGGAACCATGATCCCTATTATGAAAACGGATCTTGCTCTCTTGCATTTAACCTATATGCCAATTGGGACATTAGGAATTTTAGAAGCCTAGAGAGGGCTTGAGAACTTGGACTATTTGAGAATTGGGCCAATGTCATAAAGAGGCATTGGGCCCGGGCTATAGTAATCATTGGTATTAATGTTTAAATGAAACATAGAACAAGAATTGGGCTTGATCAGTGTGATGCTTAAGTGTCATAAAGAGGCACAAAGCAAGCGAGTGTTGGGACATCACTTAGAGATATTGGGCTAGATCCTTGGGATGCTAGTGACCTTGCCCTGTTAGAGACATGTGGATAGAGTATTTGAGACAGTGACCTTGCTTGTTTGCCATTTGTGCTCATTCGCACATGCTTGTGTGGGTCGCTCCCCATAAGCCGGCACTCCGGAGTTAGCTTACGCTACTTATGTTCACTCGTGCGGTATCGAGAAGCCTACGGGGTCGAGTGGGATAGACACATTCCAAGAGTAGGGATGTTGGGCTACCACAGGCACTTAGGCGGCACAAGCTGGACTACCTTTAGTGTTTAGACATGTTTCTGTTACTCTGGTTTAGATGATAGAACTTTACTTGCTCTGATATCATTAGTTGCTATTCGTTCTATTTACTCTATTTCTTGCTTTACTTCTGCTTTTATCGTAGACGCCTTATATGTGTAGACATATGGCAGGTCTGGGTGCGCTACTGGGAGGGCCTCCGCCGGTCCCGGGGCGTGACAGATTAATTTGGTATCAGAGCTTAGGGTTGAGTCTTAGTGGACCTAGCAAACCTTAGGCCGGTTGGACTGTAGGAATTAGGCTCGTGAGAGACGAGGTCTATTGACTTGTGAGCGAAAGTATTTTGATTGGGTTTGATGATAACTCTAAAAAGTTAGAGTTGATCGGAGTGTATGGCTTCTAACTTCGCGGAGGGTTACGTTAGCGGCCGACAACGTAACATCGGGAGTTAGTAGTGAAGGACACTTCCTTACTTTCGCATGATTTGGGTTTTATCTATTTGAGCGGGGATTCGATAGTGCGGGTTACTAACTTGCACTTTTATGTTCTGTAGTGACGATGCCGGTTACACGCTCCCAGTCTGCCGGGGCGGATGATGCGGCACATCCCGAGGAGGTCGAGACCTCCGCTACTTCCGGATCTAGTGAGGTCCGTGATTTGAGGGCCTAGCTTGCGGTTCTCACTGATCTGTTGGCGCAGCAGACGGCAGCGGCGCAGCGACAGGCTGAGGTGGTTCAGCGGCAGGAGGCGCAGATGAAGCATTTGGAGGACCTCCTACTTCAGCAGGCGGCGGTCTCGAGGGAGACCCAGGGTCCTACACCGCGAGCACCCGTGGTGGACGTCGCACCGAGGGCGCAGTCCCCCGCGCCCAGTTCTTCACGTGCGGCACCAGCGACCGCACCTCGGGAGGAGCTGGCTGCGGCACTACCAGTTCAGAGACCGGCGACAGGGGTGGCATTCCCCGGGATGGCCGAGGGAGCCGAGCGGGAACGGCTCATGGATTGCCTTAGTGAGTTCAGGAGGTGCAGCCCGAGGATCTTCGATGGCGAGAACGTCGACCACTGGATTGTTGAGAAGTGGTTGATGCATATGGAGAAGCTTTTTCGAGACACCTTTGTGGAGGAGGGGGACAGAGTTTGGCTCGCCACTCACTTCTTGGACGGCGAGGCCTACCGTTGGTGGTTGGATATTTTGGACAACCCCAACACTGATTTGGCAGCGATCTCTTGGGCGAGGTTCAAGGAGATGCTTCTGGCACACTACTTCCCTACCAGCGCCAAGAGGAAGATGGAGCAGGACTTGCGCAGCTTGCGCCAGGACGAGCGGGCAGTGGCCGAGTACGAGAGGGAGTTCTCCCGGCTACTTCATTGTGTACCGTTTGTTGTGAGGGATGATGAGGACAAGGCCCGCATTTTCGAGCGTGGATTACGGCCTTCTATCTTTCGGTTGGTGCAGTCCTCCAACCTCCAAACCTACCGGGAGGTTGTGGACCGTGCACTCATTGTGGAGGCTGGAGCGGCAGACCTTCAGGAACGACGCGAGGCCCTAGAAAAGGGTAGGGGAAAGAGGCCCGCGGCTGAGGGTGCGAGCCAGACGCACTCGTGGAGGCCGCCGAGGCACCCCAGGACCCGGAGCCAGTCGCGAGGACGTGGCTCGACTACCCAGCGAGGAGGACCCGATCGTCGTCAGGCTCCCCGCTGCGTGATCTGTGGTGGTCCTTATTACCCACGACAGTGTTCACGCAGCCGGGGCAGGTGCTTCTTGTGTGGCCAGGAGGGCCACTTCTAGTCGGACTGTCTGAGGAGTCCAGCGCCAGCGCCATCTTCGGCATCTGCACCAGCATCGCCGGGCCCCAGCCAGGGAACATCTTCGGCGCATCATCAGGCCGGACGACCGCCAATTCAGCGGCAGGCGGAGGGGCCACGACAGGCCCCGAGCGGCCGCATGTATGCGGCCCAGACTGAGAAGGCGGTGGCAGCCGAGAATGTGGTCGCAGGTATCATTTTACTTTATGGTATTTGAGCTAGAGCTTTGTTTGATACCGGTGCATCGCATTCATTCATAGACCGGCTGTTTGCCGAGTTGCATGGCATCGGGAACTTGTATCCTTGTTGCACCCGGGACGAGTCGTTGTACCCGACCTGTCACGTCCCGCTATCGCCAATTTGGTCGATCCGGGCCCGTACACAGACGCCGAACGAACAGCACCTCCTCTGTTCGCCCAAGGCTCAACAACAACGGATACATGTATAAAGAAATTAAACAATTCCCAGGATCACATTTCAATATACATGGCTTGCACGAAGACAAGCAACAACACAAGTGATAGTAAGTCTAACTAAACATGAAATCCACTGTAATTTAAAACTTTACATAACTGAAATATTTAGTTATTACATGCTTTATATACATTCATTATACGTCTCTGTACATCGAAATAGATAATACATGAACCGAAATGGTATACCACTAGTACTCGGGTGTCCACTAGCTAGGCTGCTGGCTCTTGCCTCGATCCTCGGCCACAATACTTGCACTGAAACCTGTATGGTTAGTGGTGTGAGAAC
>NC_033640.1:6877777-6895149 GCF_001540865.1 Ananas comosus
CAGGGAGGATGGTCGCAGCATCTACCGATGGCAGAGTTTGCTTATAACAACAGTTATCAAGCAAGCATCAAGATGGCACCGTTCGAGGCACTCTATGGACGGAAGTGTAGATCGCCACTTCATTGGAGTGAAGTTGGCGAGAGATTGGCTTTAAGCCCAGATGTGCTCCAGGAAGCAGAGGACAAGGTTCGCATTGCTCGGGAGCGATTGTTGACAGCCCAGAGTAGGCAGAGGAGTTATGCTGATCGGCGTCGACGAGACTTGGAATTTCAGATTGGAGACCATGTTTTCTTGAAAGTCTCGCCGACCAAAGGAATTAGAAGATTTGGAATCTGGGGTAAGTTGAGCCCCCGATTCATTGGACCGTTTGAGGTTTTGGAGCGTGTAGGCCTGGTAGCGTATCGACTCGCTCTACCGCCAAACCTAACAGGTGTACACAATGTGTTTCATGTATCGGTCCTTTGAAAGTACATCCACGACCCGGCTCATGTTTTGGACGCTACGCCTTTGGAGCTGAGGGAAGACTTGAGCTTTGAGGAGCAACCTTTGTGGATTTTGGCTCGCGAAGTAAAGAGATTGCGGAACCGTGAGATCCCGTACGTGAAAGTGCTTTGGAGCAACCACGACGAGCGCGATGCCACTTGGGAGTTGGAAAGCGCATTGCAGGAGCGCTATCCCCATCTTTTTCAGAAGGAGGCTTGAGGTGCTTGTCATTTCGAGTTTCGCAGTCGAAACTCCTTTTTAGGAGGGGTGAATGTAACACACTGGACCTTTGCAAATTGCGAGGTTCGAGTGTTTGGATGTATTTCGAGCTTTTTCACACTTGGTGGAGGGTTGTAGAATGTTTTCCGACCTAAAAAGTTCGAAAACTAGAATTCTGGACAAGTCCTGAGAGTTTTTACTCTCGGGGACCGGTCCGTGAAAGGAGAGACCGATCCCCCAGTGAGCAATGTTGCGGCAGCCTTGAGGCAACCGGTCCTTGGCAGGCGAGACCGGTCCCCGAGCTCGCCTACGCAGTGAGAGACCGGTCCCGGGCAGGGAGAGACCGGTTCCCGAACGTTGATTTTTCGGGTTCGCAGCGAGAGACCGGTCCCTGCTGGGGAGAGACTGGTCCCTCTGGGCGAAAATTGCCCAGTTCGGGCTGATGTAAATTTGAGTTTTTGAGGGGCCTCTCCGGATTTTGTTACACTAGATTGGCTTATTAGCCATTTCCTCCTCTTCCCTCTCTCATTTTCTCATTCTCACCCTCTCCCTACACCTCCTAGAGAGAGAAGAAGAAGAAGAAGTAGGAGAAGAAGAAGAGGAGCTTGCTTGAGGGAGCTTGGAGCTCAACCCCCTTTCTCTCCTTTCCACCCTTGCTTGGCTTGGAGCTTGCTTGTAGAGCTTGGTGGTGGACCAATCTTCAACCCTAGAAGATTTGGAGCTTGTTTGGAGGCATCTTGGGAGATTAGTACTTGGATTCTACCCTTTGATCCTTGATTTGGTAGGTTTTACCATATGGAACCCTAGAATGGATATTAGGGTTGATTTTTGGGGCTTTTTGATCTAGGGCTTTTGAGGCTTGATTGATTGGATTAGAACCTTCCTTGGGCTTGGATTGGAAGGGATTTAGCTCTCTTTTGAAGCTTGAAGGAGATTTCCTACACATTAGTGAGTTTTAGCCCTTTTGCCAAGTTTGTTAAGTTGATCTTATATTGATCGAATGCCCGTGTATCTCTTCGCTCGATACTTTAGGGTATTTGAGACTCGTGACAACTTCGTTGGCGTAAAATCGAGGAGCACGCGACGGTTCGGTGGTTTGACCTAGCCTAATGATATATAAAAACTATAATTTGCAAAATTGTTTACATAAAGTAAATTCATGCATTTCATATTAAATATAATTATCATGAAATTTTAGAATGCTTAAGCATGCCTACGTTATGTAAAGTAAATTTTTTTGACGCTCTATGCAGTAGAGAGCATGCATTGTGAAACATAAGCATTCTAGATGAATTTGAACTAAGGCGCCCTATCATGAAAATGAATCTTGCTTCGCTTGCATTTAACCTATATGCCCAATTGTGACATTAGGATTTTAGAAGCCTAGAGAGGCTTGAGAACTTGACTATTTGAGAATGGGCCAATGTCATAAAGACATTGGGCCCGGCTATATAATCATTGTATTAATGTTTAAAATGAAACATAGAAACAAGAATGGCTTGATCAGTGTGATCTTAAGTGTCATAAAGGCACAAAGCAAGTAGTGTTGGACACACTTAGAGAATTGGGCTAGATCCTTGGGATGGCTAGTGGACCTTGCCCTGTTGAAAAGACATGTGGATAGAGTATTTGAGACAGTGACCTTGCTTGTTTGCCATTTGTGCTCATTCGCACATGCTTGTGTGGGTCGCTCCCCACAAGCCGGCACTCCGGAGTTAGCCTACGCGACTTATGTTCGCTCGTGCGGTATCGAGAAGCCTACGGGGTCGAGTGGGACAGACACATTCCAAGAGTAGGGATGTTGGGCTACCACAGGCACTTAGGCGGCACAAGCTGGACTACCTTGGGTAGGTCCCTAATTGGAAATGAAAATCGACACAGTATTGAGTGTGTGACAGTCACTACTAGATAGAGAGTAGTAGTTGGATTACTTGGGTTTGCTTCTAGCATAGTGTTGGACACATGAGTATGCATATATACAGGTAGTATGCTAGGAGATGTCGTTTATTGCCTCCTTACATGCATTATAGTCATGATAAAGTATCACTTTCATAACTTCATAAAATATCTCATGATATCCCATATGGCCCTGTAGAGGTATAGTATTCATGACAAGGTAAAGGTGCATTATATAAATGCCACAATGAATTGCGATGAACTAGTGTAGTTTTAATTATGCTTTCATAAATGCAATTTACTCATTGTCATTATTTCAATTGCTTTTTGACTTACCCCCTTTTCTTTTGGGGCCTAGTGGTGCGATGAGCTGAGGTCAGTAATTGCCCACTGGGAACTATAAATTATAGTTCTCACGCCCTCTATTTATGTTTTCTTTCAGAGCCTTCCACGCCGGGAGAGACTAGGGACCGTGGGAAGGGCGTCGCTTCGAGTTAGCCCTTCAGCGAGAGACGAGTTTAGGTGGTCTACCTCTCGATGCATTTCTTTTTGGAGAGGTTGAGAGCTGTACTAGTGTACTAGAGACCACCCTTTTGTGTACCTTTGAGATAGATATTGAACTACTTATGGTCATTTCTTTTTAGTGTTTAGACATGTTTCTGTTACTCTGGTTTAGATGATAGAACTTTACTTGCTCTGATATCATTAGTTGCTATTCATTCTATTTACTCTATCTCTTGCTTTACTTCCGCTTTTATCGTAGACGCCTTATATGTGTAGACATATGGCGGGTCTGGGCGCACTACCGGGAGGGCCTCCGCCGGTCCCGGGGCGTGACATCCAAACCCTTCAAAGCTCCAAAATCTCCTTCAAATCCTTCTCTAACTCCTCCAAATCCACCTTGGGAGAGTTCTCTAGAGAGAAAAAGAGAGAAATGAGAGAGAGGAGAGTGTTGCTGGCTGTGAACAAGAGAGGAGGGATGTGGGGTATTATATAGGCTGTCACAATTGCAACTAAGCCCTTCATTTCTTTTTAATTGCAGCAGGCTCAACCTGCTGTTTCGCAGTCTGCGTACCGGTACGCGGGTGGGCGTCACAGGTACGCCCCTGCGCAACAGCCCAAACCCTAGAGCTGTTGTCTCTCGGGTCGCAGCCTGGTACCGGTACTATTTGAATTAGTCACCGGTTTACCAGCACGCCAGAGGCTAACCCGAGAGCAATTCTGCTCTCGGTCAGCAGTCTGGTACCGGTACTCCCTTGGTTGTTAATCGGTTAACAATGCTCCAGACTTGATTCTCGCATTGTTTCGACTACAATTCGCGCCGAGCAATACTAAAACCTTCCTAACTCTCTTGGAACTCAACTCTAACCCTTCCAACATTGTTGGAATGTTAAATGGACTTTGTCCAACTATTTCTTTCGCATACTTTGGTCTATTTGACTAAAGTTCGATACTTTTTACCGAGTTTCGGTATATTACAATTTATTTCCCGGCATGTAGTGTTTGATGAATCTCACTTTCCATTTGAGCCCTTAAAAGACAAATCCTCTAAATTCGCACATTCACCATCTCCCGGTTGTGAAGTTTTCTTAAACATCTTTCAATTTTCAAATTCACATCTACCACCTATTTCATCAATTCCACAACCAGAGCAATCTATTTCAAACTCTAATTCCACTATTCCCACTCAAGATCCACAAGTGCCTCCTAATACCCCACAGATTCAACAACCCAATATAATACCAAGCACTACCAACCTAACTCAACCATCATCTCCCACACCAAAGCCTAGACACCATATGGTCACTAGATCTAAGACAAATTCACTAAAACCGCGCACTTCTGTTGTTGCTCACCAAACATCACGAAATGAACCTGCAACCTTAGTTGAACTAAATGCCTACTCTAAAGCCAAATAAAAAACAGAATAGAGAAATGCTATGGAAGCCGAATATGCTACTTTACTTAATAACAGTAAATGGACATTAGTTCCGTCTCCTACCAATCACAATATAATTGATTGCAAGTGGGTTTTCCAAATAAAAAAAAAGTAGATGGTACCATAGACCATTACAAAGCACGACTTGTAGCTAGGGGCTTCAAACAAGAGTATGGAGTGAATTATCATAAAACCTCTAGTCCTGTAATAAAGACAACTACTATTTGTATGGTACTTTATTTAGCTATTTCTAAAGAATGGAGGCTACGTCAACTTGATGTAAATAATGCATTTTTAAAAGGTGTGCTACAAGAAAAAGCTTATTATATGCATCAACCTCTAGGCTTTCGTGATAAAACTTTTCCACATCACGTTTGTCGTCTTCACAAGGCACTCTATGGTCTTAAATAGGCCCCTGGGCTTGGTTTCAAAAAGTAAGTGCTCGACTAAAGGAGCTTGGCTTTCTTATCTCTATATCGGGTTCCTCATTATTTGTTCGACATGACTCTACCTCCATCATCTATTTACTCGTCTACGCGGATGATATAATTATTTGTGGTGATAATGATGACAAAATTTAAAATATCATCGCTCAATTAAATGGTGAATTTTCTCTCAAGGATTTGGAGGATCTAAAGTACTTTTTCGGAATCAAAGCCAATCGGTTATCATCTGGTTTATTCTTTTTCTAAAAAAAATATATGTCACGCCCCGCGACCGCTAATTTGGTCGGTTCGGGTACGTCGATCAGATGCCGAACGGACAGAGCCTCCATTGCCCGCCCAAGGCTAACAACAACGAGATCATGTATGTAAACAGTTGCCCAGGAAACATTAACCTCATACATGATCTAAACAAGTACTAATACAAGCAATTGACAAAAGAGAGAAAGATCTAGCTATTACAATTTCATTCAACATAAACATCGAGTTTATATTTTTCATCTCTAAAATGTATACATGTTCATCCACAACTCTCCAAAATACATATACATCATGTCCTCTCATCTATACAGGGTGTACTAATGCATAAAGAAAGCTGCTAGCTAACTAGGGCGTTATGCCCTTACCGCAGTCCTCGCTCGGTCCGCTCGAACTCGGCCCTGCAACAAAGTGGGGTGAGAACTATATATATAGTTCCGAGTGGGGTCGGCCGTCGACTCCGCCGATCTTCCCACTAGGTTTAAGCAGGCATAAGTAGATAGATAGAGAGATATGAAAATGAGCTGCTACATAATAACGAAATCTACAACATGTTACTCTGCCTCAATAATCAGAATGAATACATGAACATTGTAATGTACTCTACTAACATGATACTATATCTCAAACTGCATGATATAAATGAAATGTCTACATAGTAATAAAATCAACTATCAAGTACTATGTCTGATATCCAATCTCATCTCGGCTAACTAAAAGATTATGCCCAAACTCACATCTCAAATCTCGCCGGTAAGTAGACTCTGCGCTACACACACCCGAGACCGCCTGCTGGGTAATCATGTTACCGAAATGTGATATCTACTCCGGTGCTCACTACTTGGGTAGGGCGACCACGCCAAGATTATACAGACTATGTGAGTACAATCCAATCCTCTCACTCGAGGATAATTAGTGCCTCTGTTGCACAAGTTCACATGCTACTACTTAGGAAATCATATTTTATTCCTAAGTTCATGTCATCAAGTTGTAAGTGTTTCCACTACACTAGTCCAAATGCCACTCTTTGGTTTACATGCTACTACTCAAGAAATCATCATCTATTCCTAAGTTCATGTCATAGTGTTTCTATTACACTAGTCCAAATGCCACTCTTTGAGTTCATTTACATGTCCAAGTTCATCTTTTGTTCTTTGGCACTATAGGATTCCATGTCAAGACCCAATCCTTATGCGTCCACTAAATCAAGTGCTCAACTCACTATATGATTTCTACTATGAAAACATGCAAGGAATTGAAGTACAACTACTTAATACAACCTATAATGCATGATAACAATATATATGAACAAATACTATAATAAAACAACTCAGACATAGAAGGAAGTTCAACTACTTTGGGATGGACACCCCCCACCTTCTAGTAATGCCACGAAGCTAGACTCCAACTTTCGTAATTTTTTGCCGCCTATCTCTCTCGACTGCGGCAAACGAAGCCAAAAACAGGCTTTTCTTTAATATCTTCGCGCCAACTCGTCGGATCGCCGAACCGAATTTACCAACGCGATCGATTACCTAGCAGATAGGTATAAAAGAGATCAATCCCAAATTTGGATCTCAACTTAACAAAACGCCTTTTTCGGAACCCTAGATGTTCGATCTTGCATGAATACACCATAAGGATCCTCGATTCAAGCAAATAACATCTATTTAGCATCAAAGGGTTCTACTAAAATCAATTCTAGAGTTTAAAACTCAAACCCTAGAATTCTACCATTAAAGCTCGAAGAGCTTACCTCTCCACAACTCCTCCAAGCCAAGGAAGAAGATGAAGAAGACGAAAATCCGCTTCCTTGCTTCAATCTCCACCAATCTCTCTTCTTTGATCTACCCTCGAGAAAGCTTCTAAAAAGAGAGAGAGAAAAATGAGAAGGATGTGTGTTCACTGGCTATGAACATAAGAGAGGGAGATGGGGGCCATTTATAGGCTGCCGCAATTGCAATAAAACCTCTCAACAATTGCTATTTGCAACATACTGCAATCTGCAGTTTTCTGCACTTGGTACCGGTACGCAGGATTTCTGTCACCGGTTTAACAGCTGCGCAGACGCCAAACCCGAGAGCTGCCTTCTCGGGTAGCTAATCTGGTATCGGTACGCATCAGGGGTGTCACCGGTTTAACAGCCTAAAATACTCAAACCCGAGAGCTGCTACTCTCGATCTGATACGGGGTACCGGTACCACTCTGATGTTTAAACGGTTACAAAATACCCAGACTGCAGTTTAGCACTTGTTCGACTTCTACTTCACGCCGAGCAATGCTAAAATTCAATTATCTCTTCTAGAACACAACTTCGACCCTTCCAACATCTTTGGACTGTCAAATGGAACACGTCTAAGCATCTCCCTCGCCACACTTTGGTCCTTTTGACCAAAAGTGGTTTAATAGGACGGGGAATCAATATCTTACAATATATTTCTAATCTTCTCTCACGAGTTAAAATAGACGAAGCTAAACCAACTACCACTCTCATTGCTTCAGGTTCGCAAGCCACCCAACATGAAGGAGAACATTTTTCTGATGCTACTTCATAATATATTACTAAATCGGAAATATCACTAGGCCAGAAATATCATTTGCTGTTAATAAGGCATGCCAATTTATGCATCAACCCATGACATCACATTGGCAACAAGTTAAGCGACTTCTCCGTTACTTTAAAGGTACAATTAATCATGGCCTTCTAATTAAGCCTTGCTTTACCTCTGTTCTCACTGCTTTCTCAGACGCTGACTGGGCAGGCAGGCTGCCCTGACACACGGCGATCAACAAGTGGATTTTGTATTTTTCTAGGCTTAAATTTGATAAGTTGGATGTCGAGAAAGCAACGAGTTGTGGCCAGATCAAGCACGAGGCTGAATATCGTAGTCTTGCCCATACTGCCGCCGAATTAAGTTGGATCTAGTCATCGAGAGCTCCATGTTCGTTTGCCTAAGCCACCATCAATTTTCTGTGACAATCTTGGTGCTACTTATCTTACCATTAATCCGGCCCTATCACTCACGTACAAAGCATGTCGAAATTGACTTTCACTTTGTGCATGAAAAAGTTGCTCGTGGTGATCTTCAAGTTGAACATATTCCTACCGTCAATTAACCTGCAAATTTGTTAACAAAGGGGCTCTCCAAGTAGCGGTTCATCATGCTTCAGTCCAAGTTAAATGTGGTTTCTCAACCCGTTTAACTTGCGGGGGGGCAGGTGTTAGAGTTATTCAAAATATATCAAATTCAAATTAAAGTTGTGTCACGCCCGGGTACCAGCGGAAGCATATCCGGCACGTGCACAGACCCGCCATACACCTGCAGTATATAAGGCGTCTACGAGAAGTAAGTCGATAGGAAGTGAGAAGGAAAGAAGGCGAAACGAAGGTAACGACTCGATTTTCTCATATCGACGTCGAGTAGACGTTTATGTGTTGCTTGAGCTAATTTGCTCTCTAGATTTGTATTATCTACGCAGTTTCGCAAATAAAATTCGGATTATTTAGGAAACTGTGAATAACCTTCCTTACGACCCTGACATACACTCTTTGAAGCTTACTCTGGAATATATTAGCCCATTTCATGGCTATATTGGAACGAATGCAAATTGTATACGCGAATTGTAACAAATTTAGAATTTATTTCTTCGTCAGCAGGTCTTCCAGCTTCGTTTGAGCTGAATTTGTAACCGCTTAGAAGCTGTTTGGAAGATATCTAACTGAGTACGGAATTCTCAGTAGAAAAACTGAATTTGCAAGATTCGACTATATTTGCTATAAGGATATGTTGATATTGATGCCCGTCTCTGATGTGTTCGCAGCGAGAGTGCGAACCATGAGCTCTTGGATCGTCGTGAGGCTACTTGTGAGAGCTGCTTGAGGCGTACTCTTGAGGTATTGACACTATGTCCCAACAGGGAATTTAATGAGTTACTTTGGTTATTAAGTGGAATTTAGGTCGAAATCCGGACATTTCGGCCGCTAGATTTAATCCGATAACTTGACGTTCGTTTTTATCAGGCAGCATTAGGCTTGTTGAGCCTTGCGCCCAGTGTGTGGGACTTCTGTGGAGTAATCGAGCTAGTACTAGGTGGTCGGACCTAACCAGAGCAAGTGAACTCCTCTATGTTCTTATGTACTATAGAATTGAGTACAGTTGTATGTTTTTGTGATTGATACAGATATTTGAGACGCAGTCACTATAAATTGATAAGTGTGATATGTCATAGCATATATGATTGATAAGAACCTCTATGAAGTAGAGAGTATGCATGGCATAAGTGTCTTTATGCCTATGTATGTTCGTATTTGTTAAGCATGAACTAATGGACATACTAGAGTGATGCTTAGTACAGTGGAGAACAATGATATTCTCGTGACTTTTGTAGAGAACCATGACATTGCTCTTCAGATTCTAACAATAAGGAACATATGACATGCTCATGACTATGTGATAGTGCATACTAGCTGAGATTATAATGCTTGTGATTTAGCTTACCCTTAGTCATGTTTACAATACTAGTGGATACTAGCTTTTGTTAAATATTTGTGTATTGAATTAATTCCGATCAGAGGATCGAGGGTCTGAACTTTGTATGTGAAATATGAAAATTGAGAGACACTTGTGGATAATGGACTTTGCTTGCTTGCCATCGTGCTCATGTCGCACAACGCGTTGTAAGGGTAGCTCTCTACAAGCCGGGCACTCCGGAGTTGGCCTACGCGACAGTTGCTCGCGTGCCGTGCGGGATTGGGTGCCGAAGTGGATTGCGTGGGGATGTATACTACCACGGGGCTTAGCTCCATTAGCGCGGCGCAAGTGCTACTTGAGTAGAGATCCCGTATGATGAAATGCGAAAGTGCTAAGGAAAATTGGAACAGAACGATAATTACCGCAGTTACAGTCGTAACAGTTAGTTACTTACACACTATGCTAAGTTTATGCTTTAGTATAGCCATGCTTCCTATCATTCAGTTAATTCATTACTGTTGATCATATCCATGTGTTTACATGTTCATTATTTGTTAACATTGGCTTATGAATTGGTAGCATTGAAATATATATGCAAATTACTGCTTTTATTTCCATTCTGTACATCTCGAGCCAGTGGTGTAATCTCGCCGAGCTGGCGCTTACCCACTGGGAACTATTGTTTAATATTTTCAGCGCCTTGGTGGTTGTTTGGTACAGAGCCTCGTTACAGGAGAGCAGGGATCGTGCAAGGAGTCGCGCCTAGCTAGGGACTACTAGGATGCGTGCTCAGTCGATCACGTTGCTACTCGGCGCTACGGCCGAGGGTGATGTCCATATACTATATGAGAGACCACCATTGTATCTATTCTTTTGTAGCACGCGACGTGATGTATATTTACTTTTCGGGGTTGAGATGATGTAGTTATTTATATTTAGACTGTGATCATGGTTTGTTACAACTTTGGATTTTGACTCGGATTCGGATACTCGTTGTATAATCGATCTTGTACTTTGGCTCTGATACCACTATAATCTGTCACGCGCCGGGTACCAAGCGGAAAGCATATCGCACGTGCACAGACCCGCCATACACCTGGCAGTATAAAGGCGTCTACTGAGAAGTAATCGAAGAAGTAAAACAAGAGAGTCCTGCGCTGTCCTGGATGGTCGCCTAGACTGATAGGGTGGCGTCCGGGTCCCTGGCTTCGAGCTGAACAGATGCAGGTGCAGTCAGCTGAATGAGGGTCCGGCAAAGAACTCTCGGGCATCTGAGGCGAAAGTGGCCTCCGGCCGCAAGCAAAAAGCACCGCCCCCCCTGTGGACACGTGGCGTCACGTGAGGCCCACCACAGATAAAGCAACGCGGGCGGTCGCAGAGTTCGCAGCATGGTTCGAGTGGCGAGGTATCCGCCAGACCGAGGAGCGCCGCTGGCAGCACAGGGAGGTCGTAGCACGGTATCATGATGCTTTATGGATATTCGTGTTCGTGGCATTATGTTGATAGCTGGTGATCGGCATTTCTTTTATTGATCGCCGGGCAGTTCCGCCGATTGTATAGGCATTTTCCTTTAGGCCTACTTGCATCTGGGACAGTGATTGTAACTGACCATAACCCTTGATGTTGCGTGAGTTTGGCCCTCGCTGCCCAGTTAAGGGTAGGCGAACTGATGCATGCCAGTGGAATTTACTGCAACTACACAAACTAGGTGAGTTGATTACGTATGGGCATGACTTGTTTGACAGCAGTATTAATGCCACCATAGATTCGCACGAACAGACCGTGACCTTTCGGGAACCGGTCAGCAGGAGTTTTTTTGTTTATAAAGGGTGCAGAGTTCATTGTTCGGCAATGCCATTACTCTGTCGCGAGCACGCCAGTTGATTTCGAGGGTTGTTAGCCTACTTGGCTAGCCTTTCTATGATGACGGAAACCCGTCAGATTGATGATATTCCAGAGTTGTGCGAGAAATCTGGGGATGTGGTTTTCCCAGCTGAGTTATGCCGGCATGCACCTGATAGGGAAGTGGATGTTTGTGATTGATCTTGCTGCCCTAGGGACAACTCCCTATTTTCTAAAGCACCTATAGAATGGCACGCCGCGTGAGTTTGAAAAGAGCTGAATTACAATGACAAGATCTTTTAGACTAAAGGATTTATTCGACGACGTGTGTCGCTTGGGGGGCAACCGGTGTTTTGTCAAGCAAGAAAGCTGGAATCTCTTCGATTGTGCGTGGATTATCGAGAATCAACAAGTCACAATCAAGAACAAATATCCGTTGCCCAGAATTGATGACTTATTCCGAATTCAAACTGCAAGATCGATAAGTATACTCCAAAAATCGATTTGCAATCGGGCTAATCATCAAGCGTCAAAGATTATAGCTGAAGATGTTGTCTATAGACTGGCTTTAGAACACGGTATGGCATTATGAATTACAGTCATGCCTTTTGGATTGATAATGCGCCAGGCCAGCTTTATGGATTGTAATGAACCGTGTCTTTAAGCCCTATTTGGGATAGCATTCGTAGTAAGTGGTTTATGACGATGATCTTGATCTATTCTCGAAGTGACTAAGAGCATGAAGTACCATTTGAGAGTGGTGTTGCAAGTATTATCGAGAAAAGGAACTGTTTGCCAAGTTTAAAGAAATGCGATTTTGGCTTCGAGAATCCGCTCATGCGCCGCCCTGGCATTTCTGGCCATTAGTGATTTTCACAGTAAACTGGGATTAACTGTGGATCAGCAGAAGATTGAAGCGATTAAGAGATTGGCCTAGGCCGACCAGTGTCACAGAGATTCGAGTTTCTTGGTTTTGTGCGGATACTACCGAAGATTTGTAGAGGGATTGTGCAAAGATGTCTACTCCTGCTCACTCGACTCACAGCATAAAAGGAGCTAAGTTTCTGTGGAACGAAAGCCTGTGAAAGAAGCTTCAAGAACTGAAGGAACAGATTGGACTACCCGCCCCAAAATTCTGGCACTGGCTGTTACTCGGAGTGACTATGTCGCACTTTACAGCGATGCGTCGTTGAATGGCTTAGGGTGTGTTATAATGCAGAATGGCCAGGTGATGGCTTATGCTCACGCCAATTAAAGGATTATAAAAGAACTAACCGCTACACATGATCTGGGAGTTAGCAGCGGTGGTATTTGCCTAAAGCTTTGGCGCCACTACCCTCTACGGCGCAGCGTCTGGGCGAGGTTTACACGATCATAAGAGCTAAAGTATCTGTTTACTTCAGAAGGAGATTAAACTTGAGGCCAAGTAGATGTTGGAGTTGCTCAAGGATTATGATTTCGACCATTCTATCTATCATCCGGGAAAAGCTAATGTGTGTAGCAGATGCTTTAAGTTCGAAAAATGCGACGGAAATTTTGGCGATGTTCGATAAGCCTGATACGCCTATGGCAGAATTCCATGTCGTTAGTGGTGGCGGAGCCTACCCTGCCTCGATTCGAATTAAAGAAAAGCAAGCCTCAAGACTGAATCCTGCAAAAGATTCGAGCAAAGATCACTGTGATCCAATTGGCGATTTTCGACGTGGATATCAGGGATTCTGAAAAAATTCGGCTGATAGATTTGTGGTGCCTGCCAATCCAGATATTAAAGAAGAAATTCTTGAAGAGTCACACCGGCTGCGCCGTATACTGTACACCCTGGAAGTACAAGGTATAAAGATTGAAGTTAACCTACTGGTGGCCGGAATGAAAAAGGAAGTTGCAGACTTTGTAGCTAAAGTGCTTACAATGTCACAAGTATAAAGCGAACCATACGACTTCCCTGCGGAAACCCTTCAGAGTTTACCCATACGAGCATGTGGAAGTGGGAGAGGATTACTATGGATTTTTATCTTGATTACCTCGCTCACAAGCAGGTCACGATGCATTTGGGTAATGTGGATGATTAAACCAAATCTGCGCACTTTATCCAATCCACACAAACGCTGGTCAGGGGAGAGAACTCGCTATCAAAGTGTAGCCTTGACGAAATTGTGCAGATTACATGGGAGTACCAGCTCTAATTGTTTCTGACTGTCTACCGGAAGAAGATACCGATTTGTTTCACATTTCTGGAGAATTACAGAGGCCTTGGGACCCGATTGTGATTTTAGTAACTGCTTTCCACCCCAGAGTGATGGGCAGTCCTGAGCGTACCATCCAGACCCTTTGAGAATGTTTGAGGGCCTGTGTGATTTGACTACCGGGCAGTTGGCCACATTTCCTCCGATGGCTGAATTTGCTATAACAAACGTTATCACGCAAGTATTCAGATGGCACCGTTTGAAGCCATGTATGGTAGTAAAGTCGTAGATCACCATTCAATTGAGTGAAGTGGGTGAGAGGTTAGTGTTGGTTCAGATGTACTGCAAGAAGCTGAAGCTAAAAGTGCGACTTGCCGCGAGAACGTCTACTAGACAGCGTCAAAGTCGACAAGAAGAGTTATGCGGATAAACGTCGCCGAAGAAACTTGAATTTCAAGTCGGCCGATCATAGTATTTTTTGAAGGTTTCACCGCGAAAGGAGTTAAAGATTGGCATTCGAGGAAAAGTTAAGGCCATCGGTATTAATTGGAGCCCTACGAGGTGTTGGAGCGGAATAGGCGCACCCGTAGCATATCGCTTGCTTGGGCCGCAGAACCTATCGGGAGTGCATAATGTGTTTTCATGTGTCCACATCGTAACTATGTATTTGATCCAACACACATACCTTGAGAGTGCTCCCCGATAAAAAAAACCAGTGGAATTTACAGAGATTTGAGCCTTCGAGGAGCATCCAAGTGAGGATACTAGCTCGAAAGTGAAACGCTTCGTAAGTCGCAGAGATACCGCACGTGAAAATCCTTTGGAGCAATCACGAGGAACGGGAAACCCACTTGGGAACTGGAAAGTGCAAATGGCAAGAGCACTATCCTATCTTTTCTCGACAGAATCTTGAGGTAAAGTGATTTCAAGTTTCGCGACGGAAAACTTCTTTTTAGGGAGGGGTGAATGTAATACACTGAACTTTTGCAAATTGGCGAAAGTTCGAGTGTGTGGAATGGTGTGGGGTCACTCTACATGTTGCTAAAAAGTTAGAATAAGTGTTGGGACAAGTTTTGAGAGTGATTGGAAATGCAAAAAATAAGAAATGCAATTGACCTGCGAAATTGAGCATTTTTCTGCTTGCTGTACCCGGTACACGCCATCATTGTACCGGTACAAGCTTGCAAGACTTCGTGGCCAGCTTGGATATTTGGTAATTTCACATTGGATACCTACCCTATTTGATCCCAGCACGGCTCTGGACTTCAGTGAGTACTGCAAAAAGTTCTGGAAAAGCTTCTCTTCGCCTTCTTACTCTCGTCTCTCTCTAGGGTTTACTCCCATCTCTAACGTCGATTCGCCGATTTCGCTCGGTTTTCGTCGCCGCGTGCGTTCTTACGTATTTGTCGAGCGTTGCAGCCCCCTTTGTGCACGTGTGAGGAGGTTTTTGGAGGCTCTTTTGCTGTCCTGAACCCAGTGGCGAGTGCTGTCTGGAGGCGTTGAGAAGGTAAACGCACTCGATTTTCTCCATTAATCGAACGTTCGACGAGTACGTTATTTGTTGCTTTTGAGCTATTGCTTCATAGTTGCTTTAATCTGAGATTCAAGCAATTAAAATTGGATTATTTAGGCTGTGAATTAACCTTCTTAAGACCTGGAATAAAAGCTACTTTGAAGCTTAATGTGGAATATGTTAGCCATTTATGAAGCATATGAACGAAATGCAAATTGTTACGCGAATTGATACAATTTAGAATTATTTCTTCGCAGAGAACTTGATCCCGGTCTTCAAGCTTCGTTGAGCCTGAATTTGTAACCTTAGAAGCTGGTTTGGAAGATATCTAACCTGAGGTAAGCAGCGAATTTCAGTTAGAAAACTAGAATTTGCAGATTTCCGACTATATTTTGCTATATATGTTGATATTGACTGCCGTCTCGATGTCTCGTTCCGCACGCAGAGTGCGAACGAGCTTGATCCGTCGTGAGCGACGTTGTGAGAGCTCTTGGAGGCGTCTCTTTGGAGTATTTGTACACTAGTCCAAAACAGGGATTTAAAGAAGTTCTTTGTATTAAGTGAATATTAGGTCGAAATCGACATTTTCGGCGTGATTTAATCGATCATTGACGGTTCGTTTTCCAGCCAGCAATGAGGCTTCGTTGAGCCGTTGTGGGACTATCTTGTAGATAATCGGAGCCTAGTACTAGGTGCGGCTCGAGCCTAACAGAGCAAGTGAAGCCTCCTCTGATGTTCTATATTACTATAGAATTGATACAGTTGTAGTTTTTGTGATTGATTACAGAAATTTGAGACGATCCACTCTATGATTATATGTATTGATATGTAATACATATGATCATGAATAAGAACTCTATGAAGTAGAGAAGTACTCATGGCATAAGTGTCTTTATGCTATTTATGTTCGTATTTAGTCTTAAGAATAATAATGGACATACTAATGAAGTGCTTAGTAGCAGTGGAGAACAATGATATTCCCCTGTGACTTTGTGAGAACCATGACATTCTCATTGACTCTAACATAGGGAACTATGACATGCTCAATAACTATGTTGATAGTTGCCATAACTAGTGGAGATTATAATGCTATGTGATTAGCTTTACCCCTTAATGTTTACAATTAAGTGATTACTAGCTTTGTTACTATTGGTGTATGATATTCCCGATCCCAGAGGATCGAACGGGTTCTGAACTTTGTATGTGAAAATATGAAAATTGCAGACCATGGGAATAATGGACTTTTGATTGCTTGCCATCCGTGCTCATTCGCACAACCAGCTTGTGAGGGGGTAGCTCCCTACCAAGGCGCACTCCGGAAGTTAGGCCTATTCGCGACAGTTGCTCGCCCGTGCGGATTTTGGATGCCGAGTGGATTGCCGTGGGGAGTGTATACTACCTACGAGGGCCATTAGGCCGGCGCAAGCTGGGCTACCATTGAGTAGATCGCCTATGAATTGAAAGGAAAGTGCTAAAGGAAAATTTGGACGTAACGAATAATACAGTTTAAGTTAAGGTAGTTACTTACATCACTATGCTACGTTTATGTTATAGTAGTAGCCATGCTTCTATGCATTCAGTTAATTCAATTACTGTTGATGCTATGATCACATGTGTTTTAACATGTTCATTATTTGTTAACATTGCCTTATGAATTGTTAGCATTGAAATTATATCAGCAAAATTACTGCTTTTATATTTCCATTCTGTACATCTCGAGCTAGTGGTGTAATTCGCCAGAGGCTGCGGCTTACCACTGGAACTATTGTTAATAGTTCTACACCCTTTTGGTGTTGTTTTTTACAGAGCCTGTTACAGGAGAGGCTAGGGATCGTGGCAAGGGAGTCGGCCTAGTAGGGATACTAGGAGCGTGCTAGTCGATCACTGTTACTCGGCTACGCCGAGGGTGATGATCCATATATATATAGAGAGACCACCATTGTATCTATTCTTTTGTACACCCGTGATGTATATTTACTTTCGGGAGAATGATAGTAGTGTTATCTTCTCTTTTTGCTGTGATCATGGTTTGTATACACTTTGGATTTTGACTCGGATTGGATACTCGTTGTATATCGACTTGTACTTTGCTCTGATATCAGGATAGGACTCTCTTGTTTTAGA
>NC_033640.1:6895249-6952909 GCF_001540865.1 Ananas comosus
AGAAGGGCCGTCGGCCGCCGCCCCAACCGTAGGGCTCCGACGGCACCGGCACACTTCCGCCGAGGAGGTTCTGCGGGAGCCCGTGGAATGCGTTCATCGCGGCGGCGGCGGCGGCGGCGGATGGCGGCTGGTCGTCCTCCTCGAGCGGCAGGCGCTCGTAGGCGGCGTTGGCGAAGGACGCGGCCATTATGATCACGGGTCCAGACGCGATGAGCGACCCGACGACGCTCCCCCCGACGACCTGACCCTGGCCGCCGGAGAGGTAGACGGTGAGCCCGGTGGCCTCCGGCGGGGCCGGCGGGGGGAGGAAGGATCCGGAGAGGGAGAGAATTTCGAAGTGGCCGTGCAGGTTCAGCACGGCGCCGCTCTGCGACGACGCTGCTGCGGCTGCGGCGGCGGCGGAGGCCGGGGGCTGCCGCAGCGCGACGTTGGTGACGGTGCCGACGCCGCTGAGAACGCAGACGCCGCGCTGCCGCCGCCGCGCGAAGGCCGCCACGCTCTCCGCGACGTCGCACCCGCCCGCCACCTCCATCACGTGCGTCCGCAGCGCGTTGGCGCTGTCCCGCGTGATCACGATCGGCGGCTTCGCCTTGTTCTTCGACCCCGCCGGGCGTCCCCGCGGCCTCCGGTTCACATCGTTACTATTATTATTATTATTATTATTATTGCCGTCGCCGTCGCCGCCGCTGTTGTTGTTGTTGTTGTTGTTGTTGTTGCTGCTGTCGTTGGCGTTGTCGTCGTCGTCGTCGTCGTAGTCGCGCTTCTTGCCGCGGCTGCGCAGGTCGTCGTCGGATTTGAGCTGAGGGTGGAGGTGGTGGTGGTGAAAGTCTTGGAATAATGGGGGAAGATGATGGCCATGTGTTGATGCTGTTACCGGATCCATAAACTTGCCCTAATTAAATTTCTTTCTTTCTTTTTTTTTCTTCTTCTTCCCTTTTATTTTCCTTTTTATTTTTCCCCCTAAATACAAAGAACAGGTGGGATGGGGCAAAACCTAGGAGATGGAACAGTGAAGAGAAAGCAAAGGGGGAAGAACCAAAGAAAAGGAGATGAGAAGGGAGAGAGAGAGAGAGAGAGAGAGAGAGAGAGAGGAGAACAATAATTTTCATTAACTATTCAATTAAGAAAAAAAGAAAAAGGCTAAAAGGAGGAGAAGTAGAGGAAAGATCAAAAGAAAGACGGCGCCCTGCCTCCTCCCTTTTTCCTATCTCTCCTTTCTTTTTTTGAAAAAGAAAAATTATAGTAAATAAATAGAAGAGTCATATACCACAACCAATGCTACTCCTCACCAGAAACAAAATGGAGGCATTTCTCTTGTCACCCACCAACTTCTCAGCTGATTCCAAAATTAAGCATCTTATTATAACCCCTCCTCTCTCTCTCTCTCTCTCTCTCTCTCTCTCTCTCTCTCNAACGAAAAGATTGAATGAGCCCTGTGAAAGTACTGTCCTCCACGTGCGAAGCTCTGGCAATGGGTCCAAAGACTGCACGCACTGCCACCCGCCCGACCCGACTCGTGTTTGTGCCATGCGTGTATTTTTGTCAAGAACTTTACTCTCATATTTTCCTAAGTAACTAGCTTGAGGGCAAGTGAGTATATAAAGAGTAACAACAAGCTTTTGATTTTCAATGTGGGACTAAGCTGCCGAGGAAGCCCATAGAGTAAACTGAAGTTTTAAATCACTGATATAATATTAACACTAACATAAAATACCTCTTGTAGATCAATCTTGAGATGCCATTTCTGTACCAGGACATCATAAGATCGACTTATCTTCATCTCTCTCTCTCTCTCTCTCAATCAGTAAAAGCATATACTCAAAAGCTTTTATCTCTGTCCTGCTTCTGCATCTGCCTCTATTTGCAGTAATTACTAGCTAGCACAGCATCTGACAAAATGAAAAACTTGGATTTTTTGCTGCATAGAAGGCAAAAATGAGCTATTGAGATCTAAAAGATCTGACCATCTATCCGCTACATAGAAAAACTGTTGAGAGAGGATTTTGTTACAAACTTTTCCTCCCAATATTCTCAGATGACACTTCAGAAAATAACACTATGCTATACGACAGGTCCAAAAACACGGCATATCATAATACAAGCTAACTCTGCTGACAACTTTCATGCACTTCAACGTATTTTCTCTCTATACATCTGTATCCTACTGTGCCATCAATATTTTTCTATACTCGAACAAATAATGAAACAACCGATCAAGAACAACCAGGCGAGGAGATTGTCAACTCTAAATTGATTCCGTTCTTTGCAGCAGTTGTATTTGCAATGCAATTCGGATACTCAATGCTCTTCTTTCTGCATATAGGAACGTCTTCACTCGTATCGAACTCGATGCTCGACCCGACCTCACTTGTTTCTTCGCAACTCTTCGGCATCCGATGCACCAAGGAAGAGAGAGAAAGCTCATAGTTCAGTTCTCTCTGAGGCTTCTGGTGATTGCATATCAGCTGAAACAGCTGCAGCATGGATGCAAAATTAGTAGCTAATAATATGTTGCAATTACAGAAACCGTAATGCGTCTATTTTACTGATTAAACTTTTTAAAGTGGTGGGCAATTGAACCTGATCTCCTGTCCCAAAGCAGCCATTTCGCGGATTAAATTCTCTGTTCTTTGCTGCCCAATCTCTCAAGACTTTGTCAATTGATGGTCTGTAAATATTCCAGCAGAGAGAATTTAGAGTAGATGGAGAGATTCTTTCTTCGTAACTCAAGGGTACTAGGAAATATATAAAACTTCTTAATTTATTCTTGTAAAGAAGGGATAAGTTGAAACTTAATTAATACCCACATTTGGTAGGAGTGGTTGCAACTGAGGAGGAAATTGAGTTGTACTGGGTCTCTGTGGTGGCTTTCAGAAGTGTAATTGTGGAAATTGTCGTGCCGAACTCGGTCTTGCTCGGTGGATATGAGGTTTTGAAGTGTGGAAGTGCTACACATGCTTCTGTACATCTGAAATCGATAGGAAATAGCAAGTTAGATGAGGCAGTAAGTTATTTTCATGTGTTTTATAAGAATTGTCACAGCATTAATTTCTTTCTCTGAGCTGTTATCAGAAAAAAAAAAAAAGAAAAAGGAAAAAAAGAGCATGGTTAATTAATTCTCATTGTGAGCCAATTAATTAGCTAGAAGAAGATTTCTTTTTGATATCTTGTATTGGGAGAATTTACCTGCAGATGGCTTTTAATATGAGATATGTTGACTCCCTTCACAGCCATCAGCTGCAAAATTCGCTTAGGCGTCGCTTCTGCAATAACAAGAAGGCAATGATCAAGCATCAGAAAATTAAGATGAATTAATTCATGCATTTCAGAGTTTCTTAAGTACTTGTTCTAACTTTTCCTCATTATATTAGTCATTTTGTGATACAGTAGTATAGTTTTCAAATTTGAAAAATCAATCCCACATCTGATAACGCGGCGCAGTAGAACTGATAGTCAAATAAAAGACAAGCATACTGGTGTAATTAGTAAATGAAGTTTACGAGTATAGCATGGTAATTAATTAAGGTGCAATCAATAGTAGTTGATCTTGGTTAATTGCATGTACATATAATAGGTAAAAATGTATAAAACTTACCCCCTCAACTGTACATCATTCGTATTTTGATTTTGCTATCTAACCTTTTAATGTATTTGATTTCAGTCAGTTAATAACTCTTTAACTCCGAATATTTGAATATGTTGTTCATCTTTACAGATTTAATTAACATATTTTATGCAATATATGCAAATGTAATTCTTTTTAAGTAGTTAGCTTAAACTTGGTGTCCGAATTCAAATGACTTAAATCAAACAAATTGAAAGATTGGGCATCAAATTTAAAATTTTGAAAGGTCGGATAATCCAATCAAAATGGTCTATATATAGTTTAGATAAGTTCTATGCATTTTTACCTATATAATAATTAATGTTACTGCTCCTACACGAGGGATTATTTCATGCTAATATTAATTAGCCAATAATTTCTTTATCTATCTACACTAATACTAGGATATCAATCTGAACTTTTCATATATAGTCACTGTTGAGAACTATTTAGTCAAGAATTTCTTGTTCCATGTACACTAATATTAGGTAATTGATCTAAAGATAATTATCATAGGCACCGATAAGAAATATTTATCAATAATTTCTTCTTCTATCTATGTACACCAATATTAGCACCCTCCCTATTAATTCCTCCAAGGAAAAAATTATCCTTAATTTCTTTTAGCTCTATGTAGCTTACCTTTACCATTATTATGACAACGTACACACATATACAATTTTTGGTTAGCATAATAATAATAATTAATTTTATTTTGTGGCTCTTATATTACATAACTATACGTACACTTCGATTGGATCAAACATATATATGTTATATATGCACAAGCACCTAGCTAGTACACAGTTTCAGGTTCCTTATTTTCTGCAGAAGAAACTTAATTATTTCATGTTGCAGCAGTATATGTATATATAAGACCTGGCTCTATGAAAACGTTGGGCTTCAAATTGAAGTTCTACTAGTTGAGAATTGGTCGACGGCGTTATTCCATTTCTTTTCCATTTCTGAAGAGAAGTTATTTTCTTTTCTTTTCTTTTCTTTTATGTAAGTGTATGCATGTAAACAATCGCGAGTTTAGATAGATAGAGAGAGAGAGAGAGAGAGAGAGAGAGAAGTACAAACCATTTAAAATTAAGCTCTATCAATTGATTGAGGACTTCTCTTATTATTTTGGTTTCTCATGTGTAAGTGTACGCATATTTTGAGTTTTAAGAGAGAGAGAGAGAGAGAGAGAGAGAGAGAGAGAGCAAACATGAAAAGAAGAGCAACTACATATGTACTAATCTCTCAAAAGGTTGGTAATGAAAACATACTGTTTGGTCCTCCGAGGGAATCGACGGCATCAGCGAAGCGGCGGTGGAGCTCCTCCGTCCACCGCATGCGAGGCACGTTGGATCTGTTATACTGCCTCACCCCTCTCCTCTCCAATCCTCTCATCTCTACCTCTCCCCCCCACAGTTCCTATCCTTCACAAAAGCTTGTGATGTGATAATTTATGGCATATATATAAGGAGCTTTAGTAATCACAAGTTAGGCAATATATGCTACCNCAGGAGAGGCTAGGGATCGTGGCAAGGGAGTCGCGCCTAGCTAGGCACTACTAGGAGCGTGCTAGTCGATCACCTTGTTACTCGGGCTACGGCCGAGGGTGATGTCCTTATGTGTAGAGAGACTACCATTGTACCTACTTTTTGTATACCCAGTACTGTATATTTACTGTATGGATCAGATACTTTAGTTGTGATACTCATCTTTTGGTTGAGATTTCTGGACTATACTCCTTTACTCTATTGTTGATAGTATTGTTGACTGGTACTTTGCTCTGATATCGAGATAGAATTCTCTATGATCTTCTTCTTATCGACTTGCTTGGTTGTAGACGCCTTATATACTGCAGGTGTATGGCGGGTCTGTGCACGTACCGGTTATGCTTCCGCTGGTACCCGGGCGTGACACAAATGCTAACAGCCAACTAGATATACTTTGGCTTACATATAGTACATACATAAATTAATAAAGACTTTAGACAAAAAGAAGATTAAATTCATTTCGATAATGTTACCCACCTTCTCTTGATTCTTCAAGAAAAATGCTTTTTGACCTCTAAAGAATACTGAGAAAATTATAAAAATGGCTCTAACAAAGATAAAACTTTGAAAATCTCTCATTTGGAGAAAAATACTCAAAACAAAATCCTAAAAAAACTAATTTACCTCTCCACCTCCTAGCCCGAAGAAAGTGGGTTGAGAGGACTACCTTTACCCTCCCCGTTTGGTTCGGGAATATATAACGAATATTGGGATAAATTTTTTTATCCCTGAAATAGCTTGCTATTCTTGGATAGTTAGAACTAAAAGTAAAATTGTGTTTGGTTTGTAATATGGTATTTCTAGAAAAAATAAAATTATGTTTGGTTAATTTTATGGAATAATAGAAGATAGTGGAAAAAAATGATCATTTGAATTTGATATAAAATATAATTTAGCAAAAATAATTTCTTATAAAAACAACTATTGTAAAAATAATTTGTTATAGTATTTAATAAAAATAATTTATCATAATATTTAAATATAATTTATTATAATAGTTAAATATAAATAATATGTATTAATATAGTACAATTAATATAAAATCCCCCTACTAGTGTTGTCACACTTAGACAAAATACACTTAGAAAAAAATACACTTAGACATATCTAAAAATAGAATAAAATATCTAACTTAGACATATCTAAAATAGAATAAAATATCTATACAATTAATAATTTTATAATAAATTAACATATTATAATATATAATATTTTATATTATTATAATTTAGTTTTAAATCAATATGAAAAACTTAATAAAGCATGAAATTAAACTTAGACAAAGTATAGTTAGAAAAAAATACACTTAGACATATCTAAAAATAGAATAAAATATCTAACTTAGACATATCTAAAATAGAATAAAATATCTATACAATTAATAATTTTATAATAAATTAACATATTATAATATATAATATTTTATATTATTATAATTTAGTTTTAATTCAATTTTATAATTTTAATAAAGTTTGAAATTAAACCTTGAAATAGTATAGTAAATCCCAAGCTATTCGGGGATAACCGGAAATAGTAAGATTTGACCAGGATAATATATCCCGGCCAAAAAGCATCCCTTTTGGCGGAATAGCCGGAATAACTTTCATTATCACTGTTTTATTCCCGAACCAAACGAGGCCGAGCTTACCCTTGAAATTCTAAATCTCATCCAAGTTTTCAAGAAAATGAATCCCAAGCTCTGAAAATAGGGAAAAAGGAAAGAGAGAGTAAGGGAGGAGGAGAATGGTGATGATTGGGATTTAGGCTGTGATTTCGGGTTACATATAGGTGCTACAATAACTTATAAATTACAAACTCCTTTTATTTGTAAATATATGTTAGGTTTCGAGTGCCCGCTTGAATTTTTGAGTGTTTGAACCGAACATAGCTATGCCCGGTCCAAAATCTGGACACCTAGTCAGCCCACCCAGTTCACAAATTAGGCAGCCGCAAGGGAATTCGGGCGTCCGATACCTTAATTTCTCACGTGATCTGAAACTATGTTAGTAAATTCGCGAATTATTCGCGAATTATTCGCGAATTTTTGAAGAAACGAATTAAACGACCGAATTCGTATTTTTCCCAAAAATTCCGAAAAAAACATGATTTTTTGATAAAAAATACTTATTCGCGTANAACCGATCGTCGATTCGAAAGTCCGAACATCAAAAATAACTTCCTCATTTTTTTTATATACACACACACGGAAAATTAGTTTTTTGGTTGAAAAAATATTTGTCAGATTTTATATAAAACAAATCTTCTTGTCATTTTTTTTACAAAATTTCTGTCCGGAAAGCGAAACTATGATAAGATGATGTTCCGGAAAACTTCCTCTTTAAGAAATATTTTTTTTACATTTTTTTTTTAAGAAACGAAATAACTCAATAAAAGTAAACCTTAATTTGCCCTCTTGAGATTTAGCAAATTTTTAACTTATTACTCTATAGTTTAAAAAAATTCAAGTTAACTATTCTATTGTATTGAATATATATATCAAATGATTCAGTTTGATATAATTATAAAAATTCTGAGAGTGTTAACATCACTTCTAAAGAGTAGGGGCTAAATAAAAGTTTAGGAACTTCTAGTCCAATTCTATATTAGTAAATTCGCGAATTATTCGCGAATTATTCGCGAATTTTTGAAGAAACGAATTAAACGACCGAATTCGTATTTTTCCCAAAAATTCGGAAAAAAACGCGAATTTTTGATAAAAAAAAACTTATTCGCGTATTATACGCGGGCCGAATTATTTGGAGCCAAAAAAAGGCGGCCCGCTGCGCCCCCGCGCCGCGCGAGCTCCCGCGAGGCCCGCACGTGAGGCCTGCCCGCCTTCAGCGCCCCCTCGCGCCTTGAGCGCCTCGAGCGCCTCGAGCGCCTGTGAGCCTCACGGCTCGCGGTCGCGGCTCGCGGACCTCGCGGTCCGGCTAGCCCAAAACAGAAAAAAACCTCACCCAAAAACTGTTACTTTATATAAATATTTCTTTGTATAGGAGATTATGCATTCCTTATATTAGTGTATACTATATTAGTTTTCTTACCAATTCACAACTCACCATGTATTAGCTTGATCTCTGTTTATATAAAGAGGTCTTTTGTAATTTATCAAATCAGAAAGAAATATATTTTCTTCTCCAATTATTCTTTGTTTCATGGTATCAGAGCGCGACTAGCTTAATACGCAAAAGCTCGTCGTCACAAGATCGCCGTCGGTATCTCTCGACCTAATTCTGTCATGACATCCGCACCTCCATCGATGCCGCCTGTACAGGTTCCTACACCGACACCTCCATCAATGCCGCCTGTACAGGTTCCTGCATCGACTATTGCCCAGCTCGATGTTAAACTCTCCGGGCCTAATTATCGTGAATGGTCGGTGTCCATTCAACTCTTGTTTGATGCTCTCGATCTTACTGGACATATTGATGGTGCTGGTCCACCAACCGATGATTCCAAACTCAAGGACTGGCTCGTTGCTGATCGACGTGCTCGTGGAATTATTTCTACATCGGTAAACATAGACATTCGGATGCAGCTTATCAATTTGTCCACCGCTCACCAGATGTGGTCTCTTCTTCGGCAGATGTATGAGCAGTCTAGTTATGCTCAATCATATGCTGAGTTTCAAGAGATCTCCATGGCTCATCAAGGTGAGCGTAGTATCCAAGAGTTTTACAGTTTTATGCAGGCTCGTTGGCGTCAACTGGCGACCATGGATGAACCCTTGTGTCGCACTTGCTCAGCTTGTCAGTGTACTGTCAAGCAAAAGCAGGTGCGTGATCAACAACGATTGTTCCAGTTTCTTATGCGCCTACGACCTGAGTTTGAAGCATTACGTGGCCAACTACTCCATCGAACTCCCTTCCCTACTATTGATGTGGCTCTCGCGGAATTGATTGCTGAGGAGACACGTCTTCGAGTTTTGAGTTCCTCTTCTTCCGCAATGCCTAACGTTCTTGCTGCTCATGGTCCTGCAAGTCCACCTCCCGTGCCAGCGCCTACTTATCATCAACCGCCTTCTAGTTACATTCCAAATCCTGGTACTAGAAAAGACAAACGAAGCATTCAATGTCGTTACTGTCATCTTTGGGGTCACTCAATTCAAGATTGCCGGAAAAAGAAATGGGCAGATCAGCATTTACGATCCTCTCGTAATATGCCTACTGTTGCATCTGCTCCTTCTGTTCCTCCGGTCAACAACGCGTCATCTACAGAGCAGCAACCTTCAACTATTCAATTGAGTCTTCCTCAACTACTGCAGATGTTTCAGCAACACCAATTGACTCCATCCACTTCGTCAGGGCAGTCCTCCTCTATCTTTTCATCTACGCCATCAGGTTTTGGTATGACTGGTCCTGGAGGTACTTCGGAACATTCCTGGATTTTAGACTCAGGCGCATCATTTCATATGACACCACATGCTTCTTTACTTTCTTCACCTTCTCAATTAAATTCACCTTCACATATTTTTACTGCTGATGGTACCTCTCTTTCTGTCAATAATAGTGGCGTTGTTTCACCTAAATCTGATACTTCAGGACGCTTTACTATTCCCTCTGTCCTACATATACCTCGACTCTCTCTTAACTTACTATCTGTCAGCCAAATTACTGATCATGATTGCACAGTGACCTTTGATTCTTCTTCTTGTCTTGTGCAGGATCGTCGGACCGGGACTTTGATTGGACAGGGCCATAGACGTGACTGCCTGTACTACATGGACTATCTGCATCTTCCTCCTAAAATTAATTCAGCAAATATTGCTACAACTTCAAATTCTGATCTCTGGCATCGTCGTCTCGGTCATCTTTCTTCTGATAAGTTTACTGTTTTAGTTCGTAGTGGTGTATTAGGTCCTGTTTTTAATTCCGAATCTGTTTCTTGCATTGGATGCAAACTTGCTAAACATTCCATTAAACCTTTTCCTGTTAGCAATTCTATTTCAAGTGCACCATTTGATCTTATTCACTCTGATGTTTGGGGACCAGCACCTATATCAACTCGTGTTGGAAATAAATATTATGTTATTTTCATTGACGATTACTCACGCTTTACCTGGGTTTATTTTATGCATAACAAATCTGAACTTTTTCAATTGTATCAAAATTTCGCTGCCATGGTTCAAACTCAATTTGGTGCCACTATTAAAACTTTCCGCTCTGATTCTGGTGGCGAGTATCTTTCAAATGAATTTCGCCAACTTCTCGCTAAGCATGGTACTTTGCCGCAACTCTCTTGTCCTTATACTCCTCAACAGAATGGTGTTGCTGAGCGTAAACACCGACATATCCTTGAAACCGCTCGATCTCTTCTAATTGATGGGTCTGTGCCTAAACAATTTTGGGCAGATGCGGTTTCTACCGCAGTTTATCTGATTAATATTATGCCCTCCAGTCTTTTCTCCGGCGTTTCTCCTAGTGAGCGATTGTATGCTAAATCACCATCTTATACTCATTTGCGTGTTTTTGGATGTACTTGTCTTGTTCTTTTGCCTCCGCATGAACGAACCAAATTAACTCCAAAATCGTCAATTTGTGTTTTCTTAGGATATAGTCTTGAGCATAAAGGGTACAGATGTTATGATCCTACTGCTCGCCGCATGCGAATTTCTCGAGATGTCATTTTTCTTGAACATGTATCATATTATGCTCAATCTAAGTTAAGCGTTGATACTTCTGCCGTTTCTTCACCTTCTGTTATTGATCTTTCATTTCTTGTTAATTCTTCGTCGACCACCACATCTTCTCCCGAAGAGCCCCAACGAATTGTCGCTCAGCCCACTGAATCTTCGTCTTCTGCAGAAGTTTCTATAGTACCGGCACCACATGACGACCCACCAATTACTGCTCCTTCCGACGATCAAACGACTGCTGAGCGCCGCTATCCACTGCGTACTCGCCGCCCCACACAATTTTTTGGTTGTCTTGCCTCTCCTTCTTTTTCTCCACGATATCATGCTTTCTTTGCAGCCATTTCTAATATCCAGGAACCCCGTACATATCGCCAGGCCGTTTCCATTCCTGAATGGCGAGATGCAATGACCACAGAACTTACTGCCCTTCATCGTACTGGTACTTGGGAACTAGTTCCTCTCCCGCCGGGCAAGACTCCAATAAGTTGTAAGTGGATTTATAAAGTCAAGACAAATTCTGATGGCTCAATTGATCGCTATAAAGCCCGTTTAGTTGCTCGAGGGTTCTCTCAAGAATATGGCATTGATTATGAGGAGACATTCGCCCCTGTTGCTAAGATGACCTCTGTTCGCATCCTTATTGCTCTTGCTGCCTCTCGTAGCTGGCCTCTTTATCAACTTGATGTCAAAAATGCCTTCTTACATGGGGATCTTCATGAAGAAGTTTATATGCAACCACCTCCTGGTCTTTCCCATTCATCTGGTCATGTTTGCCGGCTACGGAAGGCTTTATATGGCCTTAAACAAGCTCCCCGAGCTTGGTTTGAAAAATTTCAGTCTGCTATTCTTTCCTTTGGATTTCATCAAAGCGAAAATGATCATGCCTTATTTATTCATACATCTTCTCGCGGGCTCACTGCCTTACTTTTGTATGTTGATGATATGATAATTACTGGTGATGATCCTGATTATATTCGTTCCGTTAAATCCTATCTTCAGCAACAATTTGACATGAAGGATCTTGGTCCTCTTCGATATTTTTTGGGGATTGAAGTGGCATATAGTCCTCGAGGATATATATTGTCTCAACAAAAATACACTGCCGACTTGCTATCTCGTGCTGAGCTCACTGATACTGACACTGTGAGTACTCCTATGCAGCTCCACCAAAAACTAACTCCAACTATGGGCGAACCTCTCACTAATCCTACACGTTATCGTGAGCTAGTTGGTGCATTAGTCTATCTCACTATATCTCGCCCCGACATTGCTTATGCGGTTCATATTGTTAGTCAATTTATGCAGGCGCCTACTTCTGTTCACTATGCTGCTCTTTTACGCATCTTGCGCTATTTACGAGGAAGTATTCATCAAAGTCTATTCTTTTCTTCCTCTTCCAAGCCTCAACTTCGTGCATATTGTGATGCTGATTGGGCTGGAGATCCTACTGATCGTCGATCTACGACTGGCTATTGCGTTTTCTTTGGGGATTCTCTGATTTCTTGGCGTTCAAAGAAACAAGATAGTGTCGCAAAATCTAGTACGGAAGCTGAATATCGTGCTATGTCCTCTGCAGCCTCAGAAATTGTATGGCTTCGCCGACTCCTTGGTGACCTCGGTGTCCAGTGCTCTAGTCCAACACCTTTATATTGTGACAATCAAAGTGCTATCAAAATTGCGAATAATCCTGTCTTTCATGAACGTACTAAACATATCGAAATTGATTGTCACTTTGTGCGCCATCATTACATTAATGGAACGATATCTCTGCCGTTCGTTCCCTCTGCTCAACAACTTGCTGATTTTTTCACCAAATCTCAGACTACTCAACGACATCAGTACCTTCTATCCAAACTCTCAGTGTTTACTCCACCTTGAGTTTGCGGGGGGGTGTTACTTTATATAAATATTTCTTTGTACAGGAGATTATGCATTCCTTATATTAGTGTATACTATATTAGTTTTCTTACCAATTCACAACTCACCATGTATTAGCTTGATCTCTGTTTATATAAAGAGGTCTTTTGTAATTTATCAAATCAGAAAGAAATATATTTTCTTCTCCAATTATTCTTTGTTTCAAAAACAGAAAACAAAAACTCTTTTCAAATTTTTTACTTAATTAATTTAATTTTGTAGCTTTTTATTCTTATATTCTTAAGAAATATGAATATTTATGCTAACAACATAAATCTTTAGAGAAAAAAACTTAGTTTAATAGCCGAATTTTTGATCCCGAATTTTTAATTGATGAACGTATAATATCCGTATAAATCATGTATCCGAATAATTGACGAATCCGTTTTTTAGCCTTTTTTTTAACGAATTTAAAAATTAAAAGACGAATTTTATCCGAATTATACCCGTACCGAACTTTTGCCGAATCCGAATTAACTAACTATGATCTGAAATGGATTCGGACACCCGCGAGGAACCACCCGAAACATTTTTCGGGTGTTGAGAATCTGGTATTCGCCCACTAGATTTTTGAAAATTCGCAATTCATTCCGATATCGACTGTTGTTGATCCAGTACCGATTGTTGGGATTCCGCAACGGAAGTGTCGAATCAGATTTTTACTATAAATCCGTCTCCTCAACAAAAGCTAATACCTTTTCTGTAACAGAGTAGCTTCAAATCCGAGCCTTTTCTAAATCTCTCTCATCCTTCTCTCGTCTTCTGTAAATTCAGAAGACCTCTCTTTCATCCTGTGCACCCATGCACAGGATATACCAATGACCCATGACTACGAAAGCCGTTCACGTCCTCTTGCACCCATACATTAGGTGCATCCAAAATCATGTCCATCTTGGCCATATTATATGGGTGTGGCTAATCCGTACCATCACTACCAAAATTATAACACCTATACTATATTTATAGCTTACATCAAAAGCTATCCAAATCCTAGCATAATTAGGATTCCTACTCCAAATAATATTAAATCTATATTTAATTTATCTCCAATATATTTAAATATTTATCCTAATCTAGTTAGATTTATACTCTAATTAATACTTAAATCTTAATTTATCTCCAATAGATTTAAGTATTAATTCTTATCCATCTAGAAATTCAACAACAAATCTAACCAAATCAGAACAATCTCCACCTTGATTAGATTTGTAGTCTTCAACTGCTGCATCGAGCTCACTATACAAGCTCCACATTGAGCTTGTCTCCTCTGCTCGATGTCACCGCATCCGCCGCTCCATTTCGAGCGACTGCACCTTTGCGAACTTTTGAAACCCAAATCGTCTTCGCTCCCATTCTGACTTGCTCCTGTTTAGAACATATAAGTTCCATTCTTGTTAGCCTCGCAGATGACCAGATCTCGCTTTCGGACCCTCATAGATCTAGCTAAAGCCGACAAATCACAATATTTCGAGTCTAATGCGCCTAGTGAGATCAAATTTTGTTTTAAACATCGATCGCTCCGAACGATCGGTAGCACCGTGCTTGGACATCCGTCTTCTACAAGGATCAGTAATCCAGTGCTTTAACGTTGATCCTCCCAAGATCGGTAACCTCAGGCTCTGATACTAATTGTTGGAAATCTAGAACTCACCCACCAAATTTTGAGAATCCGCAATCCGTTCTGATATCGATTGTCGTTGATCCGGTACCAATTGTTGGATTCCGCATTGGAAGCGTAAAATCGAATTTTTACCATATATAAACTCGTCTCCTCAGCAAAAGCTGACTCATTTTCTACAACAAAGTAGCTTCAAATCCGAGCCCTCTTTCTGAATCTCTCTCATCCTTCTCTTGTTTTCTATAAATTCAGAAGACCTCTTCCTATGTACCCATGCACAAGGTATATCAATAACCCACGATTACAAAAGCAGCTTATGTCCTCTTGCACCTATGCACTAGGTGCATTCAAAATCATGACTACCTTGACCATGCCATATAGGTGTGGCTAATTCGTACCATCATCACCAAAATAATAGTACCTATACTATATTTATAGCTTACATAAAAAATTACCCAAATCCTAGCATAATTAGGATTCCTATTCCAAAAAGTATGTAAATTTATATTTAGTTTATCTCCAATAGATTTAAATATTTATCTTAATCTAGTAAAATTTATACTCTAAATCTAATATTTAAATCTTAATTTATCTTTAGTAGATTTAAATATTAAATCTTTTCTAACTAGAAATTCAACAACAAATTTAATCAAATCCTAACATCGGGTGCCCGCAGGACCATTCAGATGTCTGTATCTTTAGTCCACTTAAATCGAACTCTCAGATTGGGTGTCCAGAAGGTTTTTTAGGTGGCCTCAAGTGAGGTCCGAAAAAGATCTAGGTGCCCACAGCGCAACCTGGGCAACCAATATGGCCTCTTCGCCAACTAGTCTCTGGATGAGCATCTGATTGTTTCGATCGCTCGATGGACTGTCCGAAACCATTTCGGACGCCAAAATTCCTGTTTTGGGCGTCCGATTTTCAGGTTTGAAATGTTTTTGGAGTTTTGGAATTCTATTTTGGTCCAAATTATTTTTGATTCGATCCAAGCTTGGTATAAACTTATCGAAATCCATCGTAATCATGCCTAGCATAACTTAATTTGTACTTTGTCAATTTAGTCAAATGTCGATATGTTACTACTTTATTCTATTTTCGTTTCTTGTCAATTCCAATTCCTGTTCTGATTCTGTTTTCAATCTTAATTTCTATTCTTTTTTTTTTTATATTTGAATTTCGATTCCTTGAAATTCAAACTAAGTTTTAAATAATTTTATATTCTTAATTTTAATCTTAAATTTTATGTAAATTTTTTTGAATAACTAAATTCTCTCTCTTTCTCTCTCTCTCTCTCTCTCTCTCTCAACTTAACAGTAAAAATAAAATTAATTATTCTTATCCGATGTCATGCCCGGGCCTTAGCGGAAGCCTACCCAGTACATGCATAGACCCACCATATGCCAGGTGCATACAAGGCATCTACAATAATATGTTAGAAATAACACAAGAAAATAACAACATCTAACATGATATTAGAGTATAAAACATAAACTACTCTCTAATGACAAGTAACAAGAAAAGTAAACAACTAGATAACAATAATCCTCAATATACATACATCATGGAAACCACAAAAATAAAAGACTAAGTACACATGGTAGTCTCTATACATTACGGGTAAAACACCTCTCCAACTAAAATAAAAAGATATGTGACCACCTAGCAGGATCTCCAATCTAAGTCTAGCTAGACGCGACCCCCTTGCCGCGAATCCTAACCTCTCCGCTGTGGATGACTCTGTAAACAAAAATATCAATAAAATAAAAATGAGAACTATTAGTCAATAGTTTCCAATGGGTAAGCTGCTGATATTAGCGAATTACACCACTAGGTCACTGAGGCATTAGTAGTAAATGAGCACAATTAAAGAGATAACATGATTATTAAGCAAGTATTAAATTATTAAGCTACCATGCCTCCAATTAACATGTATTTAAAAGCTACACTATCACGGATGAGTATGTCCAACTAGTATACACTATCTAGTAGTGATGGTTACATTACACCTTTCATTGTCATTGTTCAATTCAATTAGGACCTAAACAAGTGTAGTCCGGCTTGCGCCGTGCCTAATAGCCCCATGGTAGTCAACATTCTTCCTCTAGGAATGAGTCTCACCCCTGCACGGCAATCTACTTCGGCGCCCAATCCCACACGGCGAGTATGTTGTCACGTAGGCTAACTCTGGAATGCCGGCTTGTAGGGAGCGACCATTACAAGCTTGTGCGAATGAGCACAATGGCAAGTAAGCGTGATCAACCAAATAAAGTTTCCGGTCATCATGTCTAAAATATGGTACAAACACTAACGACCCAAAGGTTGGATTCTATGTCACTTTATTGATGTTTAGTCATTTAACTAGGTCAAGTATAACCACATGAAATTCATGCTACTTTTTCATGCAAAAGTCATATTCCATTGTCTATACAAGCATGTTAACCTTTCATTTCACCAATCTTAACATGATTTGTAGCATGCATAAGGAATGTCATTTAGTTTGCAAGTATCAATATACAACTCTCTTTACTATATAGAGGACATACAATTTGATATGTAGGATGCACATCTTAAGCATTCAAAAATTCATTTATACTAACTCTAGCATGAATATGCATGAATTGTAATTTTAAAATACAAAAAATGACATAGAAGGAATTCACCCATTTCGGTGAGGTTAAACCCACCGGATACCTCTCGAACTCCTTCGTTTGCGTTAACGAAGTTGTCCTCAAGCCTCCTAACACCCTAACAAAAATTCTAAGTGGGTTAGAAGTTTCTGACAAGCTTCCTACGAAATTTCTTAAAAATCACACCAAAAATAGATAGAAAATATCTTAAATGGAGAAAAACTCTTTCAAAATTCCAATGGAGGTTGGGATGTTTAAAAGGAAGTTTTGGAACCATAATTAAGCCCTAAAGGCTCTACCAAGAGAAAACCCAATTTAAACCCTAGTTTTCCAAAAACTAGGTTAAACTCCAAAAACTTTTCCAAAAACACAATCCAAAGAGCAAATAGGTAACTAACCTTCAACAGAGCTCCAAAGTTAGCCAAACTTTGGCTAGGGTTGGAGATAGTTACTCAACCAAATTTTAATCTTCAATTCCAAGACTTCTCCAAGGTTCAAGCGCACTCCTCCAAAGAAAAGGAGAGGGAAAGAGAGATCAAATCACTAATTAACCACAAAGGAGAAGAAATCTAGAGAGAGGAAGAGAAAGGAACTTATTAAGCCTTTTCTCAGGTTCTCAGCATAAAAGAATCCTAAATGAGGGTGTTGGGGGTTATATAGCAATATAACAATCCCCCAAAAGACCCTAAAAAACACCCAAATAGCAAACTGCACTAAAACACAGTTTACTGCACTGAGTACCGGTACTCGAATTGGAGTACCGGTACCCGGCACCCAGACTTGTAGAACCCGAGCCTCGGACAATTGGGTTAATTATGGTGCACCGGTATCAGTTTGATGCAGTACCGGTACCCAGCCCAGTACCGATACTCGCCGACTCCGTATCGGTATTCAGCACCCCAATGCTCAAATCCGAGAGCAGCCTTCTCTGTCACGCAATGGGATTGCGGCACCCCACTCAGGTACGGTGCTCCACACCCCAAAATCTGTAGTTTGCAGATTTTGATGGTAAGAACTTTTTCTTGCGTTCACGAAACACGAGTAATAGGTCGGTACACAGTCAACGACTCTCAAAACATTACGAATAGCTTAAAATATTATCCTTATACTGAAATCTTATAATTTACCAAAATTCAGTGTACTACATCCGAACTAGTATTTTGAGAAAACGATATGAAATTAATTTCTATTTCTATTTCGATTTCTATTTTAAAACAATTACGATATCGGGTCATCTATAAACTATTATTAATCTCCATACCTAAATCCACATGGCAAACTATCCTTAATTGTGGGCTGTGGGATCCATTATTTAATACTTCTCTCTTTTTATTTTCACTTACAGAAACCCTTCATTTTTCCGTAAAGTATTAATTAATGTGTCCATTTCTTCACCTTCAAATCTGAACTTCAATCCTTTGCTTTCCCGTTTGTTGATCTTCCACTTAATGCATCCAATTCTTTTTCTGCTGCTATATAAAATTGTTGCCAATTATGTCATCCCATCCGCACCTACCTATTATCTCTCTTTATTTCGTTTTCTTTTTCTTTTTTTTCTTCTTTGTCAATGACGGTCTCTCTTCTTCACCTTTTATCTAGATACCGTGGCATCCGCCGCCGCCGAAGGAGCCGTTGTCGCTGTTGACGTCGCCACCAGAGGCAACAATGGCGGCCTTGTCGTTCGAGGCAATGGTGGGGGTGAGGAGGAGGCATGGAAGTTTCCAAATATTGGCTTCGTACACATACTGCAAAGTCCTCTCCCACTATTAAGAATGAATGTTTCTTAATGTGTTTTATTATTTGGATTTTAGTTAGGTTAAGAAATTGTGGCATTCTTTTTTTTTTGTAATTCTATCACAGGTGAATAGGATTTTGTTCACAAAAAATTGGTAAATATGGGACCTCTTAATACTATTTTGTTAGTATTGATACTATATATAGCACCCCCTAAATTGGGTATAAGAGGTATGTTTGATGCACTTTTGCTTCTAACTTTTTGATGAAGTAAAAATTTTTAGACATTCTTTTAATTTTATACGTGTTTTTTATTTTTTTGAATTGTTGCTATATAAAGATTATTATGTAGGCAACGTCCTACCATATCGGTACCGATGCTGTTGCCGTCGTTAGCCGCCCTCTCTGCGATGCCTCCCGTGTCCTCGACAAGGACAACACTAATGTCGTCACCTTCGCCGGCCGCTCCCTTTGCGACGCTTTTTGCCCCCTCAACAAGGACGACACTAACATCAACGCATTTGCCAATTTATTGCCTATATTTCTTTTAATAACTATTATATGTTTATGCTTAAATAGAGTTAGAGAAAATATTATTGTGTTATTTTGACTAAGTATTTTTTTCGCTAAGTATTTTTTAAAATCTCTTTTGCAGCCAATTTGGTGAGATATATTAGAAGGACTTCATATTATTTTTCTTTTTCATCTATTTAAGAAAAAAGAATAAAAGGAAACTATGAAAATAGTTGGATTAGCACTTTTTTTAGTACAAAATCTTTCAATAATATCATTCGTAACTCTTTCAAATCATATTATAAAGTTGGCTTGAAGTTGGATTTACTAGAGCTCTTATATTTAATGTGTTTCATATTACTATAACAAAGATGTTTAGGATGAGTATTAGGCGAGAGTAAACTTGAATAAGGTTTATCAAGAAGTCATCATATATATAATATATTTGTTTCTATGAATTATAATATTTTGATAGTAGTTGATTTTTTTCTTCAAATACTATAGTGCTATTAGATGCTAGATATTTTCTATTTGATGAATAGCGCATAATTTTCATCTCTATTACTAATTGCCTTTCCTCCTTTTTTGTTTAAATTTTATAAGATATATGAATCTATTCTTACTAAGGGTTAAATCACTAACTATGTATTTTATGGTAAGCATATCTTAGTATCCAAAACCTATATTCCAACTATATAAATGTTTTCTTAAATTATATAAAGTCATTCTTTCTTCTTTCTCTCTCTTACTATGCATATCTTTCTTTTTGCTTTTCCTTCCAATGCAAGCAGTAATATTTTCCATATTTGTCCTACAGTAGAAGAATGAAAGCTTTCAATTGTAGAAATTGCTTTCCAATTTTGTTGGAAAATAATTCATTAGATAATTAGGCAGATTTAGAACTGAAAGGGAAAACCTATATGACTAAAATACAAAGAAAATTTTGCGGAATTGAATTAAATTTTTAAAATATAAAAATTTAAGAAACAATATGGCCAGTTATGCTATAAACACTACCAGCTATAAATTCTCTTTAGATCTCAAAATTAGCTATTTATGTAGGTCCTTATAAAATCTCAATTTTCATTTATGCTCTTCAGGAACTTTCTTTCCGTTATGTATATACTTATTCTTTTAAAACTTTCTTAATAAAGGATTTCTAACACAAAACCAACTTTTATAGATTAGATGTAGTGAGGTTACGGTACTTGTTTTGCGAGTTTGTATGTCACGCTCCAGAGTCGCCAATTTGGTCAGTTCGGGCACGCAAACAGACGCCGAACGGATATCACATCCTTTGTCCACCCAAGGCTCCAACAACATGTATAATACAAGCAATTCAATACAAATGAATGCAATTATACAAAGTTTGCACGAGGGCAAACAACAACTATCACAAGTGAAAGCATCGAAACTAACTAAGCATTCAACATACAAGTCATTTGATTTCATTTGAATCAAACACAAGTAAATTCATTACAATTACATTCATTCTTCCCATTTATTCACATTTACATCCCGTTTGCCTTTAACCAAAATAAAAGGTTTACATCCTTTTACATTACTAGTTCAACATACAAAAGTTGATTACTAAACATAGGTATGCCTATAAACTCCGAGGCCGCTATCTACGGCGCGATATCCTTGCCTCGATCCTCCGCTGCCCTGCTCGGGCATGGATCTGCAGGGTTAGTGGTAATGAGAACTAGAACGAAGTTCCCAGTGGGTTCGGCCGCCGACTCGCCCACTAGGTCTATTTCAGGCATATGTATTTCAATAAAGATAGATACTAAACCATCCAATGCACAACTAATACAATGCCTGCAAGAAAGTAGTGAGCAGATAGATAATCCATAATCATGATAATTATGCATGCATGTTCATGTGTCATTCTCTTTGGCCTTTACCCAATCATCCCGGGGTGCTCCTGGTTTACCCCAAACTCACATCTCACATATCCCATCTACTGGGATTAGCACTTGGCAATGCTAACTGAGGGATCCATCCCGTCTACCGGGGAAGGTACATGGCACAATCACCCGAGGGATCTTTGCCGGGTACTCTCCCCGTGGTGTCTACACTCTGGAGTACACCGTTTGAGGAGGAGCTACTTCTCTCAAGCCGGAACCAATACATGTGAGTATGATCCTATCTTTAATTTGAGGAAGTATAGGCAAACCTGTCTTATGCCACAATATCTCAATGCCAGTGATAGGTTCTACCATATCATATATGCCACCAAATCAGAGTCACAATGGTCCTGATGCCACACTACTCATAATGTTACTCTGGGTTAAACCTTGTTTAACTATTCACTTTTCGATGCCAATCGAGTCACTATAGTCAATGTCACATTTGTTTACTATTGTTATAGTCTTTTACACATTCACATGCACATAGGGTTCGTTTCATACATGGTTCACTTGGTTCATTATCATTTCACATATTCTTTAAGCATCTAAATGCATTTCAACCAAGAACATATTTCACAGTATTCTATATTCAAGAATGCTTCAATACCAATATGCTCAAGTAAAGTGACATAGACATAGAAAGAGATCCGGTGTTTCCGGACGGCACCCCCCACCTGTAGGTATGCTAGAATGTCGTGGTTCAGTTTTCACGATTTTTTAGACTTGTACGCCGCGAGCTGCGACGATCTGTACCAATTTAGCCCGTTTCTTCAATTTCTTCGCGCACGCTCGTCGTATCGCCGAACCGAGCGTACCAACGCATTCTTTGACCTACCAATTAGGTTAAAATGAGATCAATCCTAAGTTTTGACCTCAAAATTCAAAAACTCCAATTTTGGGTCCCTCAACAATGTCATCTTCCACACTTCTAGTCCCTAGCATGAATAACTTAGGAAAAATCCACCAATACACCTCCTAGAAGCATGCTAGAAGAAAACAAACCAAAACCCTAACTCAAAACTCATAGAACTCACCTTTAGAGTCCAAAGCTTTCCTTCAAAAGCTCTTACACAAGCTTGCCTTTACCTTGAAAAGCTTCTTCTCCAAGCTTGCTCCTCTAAACTCCTCCCTTTGCTCCAAGTTCTAGAGAGAAGGAGAGAGAGAAAGAGGATTTTAGAGAGAGAGAGGGAAAGGTCTTGTGTGTTGTGGGGGTGAGAAATGAGCCCTAATACAAGCTCACTCACATACATACACCCATCTCATGTCACATTAGCACTTAAACCCCTCAACTTTCCATCTTTACAATTAGTCCTCACTGGGCATTTTTCGCATATGGGGACCAATCTCTCTCCGCAGGGACCGGTCCCCGAGAGCGCAATTCTCAACCCTTGCTTACGGGGACCGGTCATTCCCCGCAGGGACTGGTTCCCGAGAGCAGAGCTCTCAGGAATTAGTCAATTTTCCACCTTTTTTGGGCTGGCTACGCGTACGGGGACCGGTCCCCAAGAGTAAAATTTCTAAAACTCAGCCAAGGGGAATTTCCCAACCTACGGGGACCGATCTCTCCACTAGGGACCGGTCCCCGAGAGTCTAAAATCTGGGACTTGGCCAGATTTTTCAATTTTACTCTCTCGGGTCCTTGTACACTATACCAAGGTTCCAATGCGTTTAGAACCCATTCCAACTCGTTCCACTCCGCGTTCCGTTCGTTTCGACGGAACTCGGCACGTTCTACAGGGATGTGGTATGTTACATTGTACCTTCGAAGGGTATATTTATGTACTAGATGATATTGTTGGACATATGTATTAAAGTTGTTACAAAGATATGACTTATTAAAGTTGTTACAAAGATATGACTTCTACATAGACATGCTAAAGAGAGATCATCGTTGGACATATGAATTAAAGTTGTTACAAAGATATGACTTCTACATAGACATGCTGAAGAGAGCTGCTATCTCCATTCGAACCAAGATATAACTTCTATCAAAAATTTATTGTGATCTTTTTATTCAAATAACAATTAAGATAAAGTAATGTCAGGAACAACAAATCTCTTTATGATAAACAGATTCATTGGACTAATGGTGTATACAATATTCGAATTATCGATGTGGATGCTCGTCCTTCAACTATGAGTGTAATTAGAATATTTATTGACAAAAGGATCACCCTAAGATGATCATCTCATGACTATTGAGAATAAATCAAATCAAATGATTTGTTTAGTTTTTTTATAAAAATTTATTTTCGAGTTATAATGAATAAAAAATTTTGTTACAATACCTGCATTGCGCGTGTAACTACACTAGTGTTTATTCGTGCGGATCGCTCGTGCGCACCACCGTTGCACGATAGCGACGGGATAACCACACTGCGTACAACGAACCGTTCTACGTCGGTGACACGTTGCGTAATCTGAACCGTGTAAGGAAGGGTTAACAGCGGTGATCGTATTAAATCCCCGCCGCAAGGTGGTCGACCCGATCCCATGTCGCAGGGCACGTGTCAAGCGTTTAATTTATTTTAAACGTAGAGAGAACCTAAAGTGTGACCACGAAAAGCGACCCGGTATTTCTCTCTCTATCTCTCTCTCTATCTCCCTCTCTCTCAACACACAATAAATATATTAGTTAACTTACTTGTAAGAAGTCCCTAGAGAGAGAAAAGGGAGAGAGAGAGAGAGAAGAGTTCAGTTTAGTTAGGGATCCATGGAGCGCTGAAACCCTCATCAAGATCCTGCGTTTAAATGGTGGGTTTTTGATTTATTTTATTTTATTATATATATATATATATATATTTTATGTGTGTGCGGTTAGTAGATCACTCAGTTCACAGGGATATCATATGAATTAGATGGGTTCAATTTGGTTGGTAAAGAGATAGAAGAGAGAATCTTGTTTACGTTTATTTTCTCTGTCATTCCCTTAGGTTTTGTTGAGTTTATTGCTCGATTTTCCCGAAAAGGAAAATTTTTTGGTGGGTCAGATGAACCGAGTTGTCTGTTATTTGGTTTTTGTGGCTACACATTCTCAAATTCCTTTTGTTGGTTAGAACCAAATTAAGAATCTGGTGAGCGCCCCCTATCTTTGCCAATTTTTGTTCAGGATTTATTGACTTGGATTTTGAAAGGGAAGCAATTGATTTGTTGTCTTTGATGAAGGTGGAGTGGAGTGGAGTAAAATTATCGCTGTGACTTTGTTGTGCAGAAATTGAGGAACACAGGAACTGCTACTAAAGCCTACTACTGTGTTGATCTTATGGGGGAATGCGGTGGTCGTGGTGTTGAATACAATGGCCTCGGCGACGACGATGAACGGTCTCGTAACAAGCACAATAATTTCCAGAAGGTTTCCGTCGTCCCCCTCGTGTTCCTGATCTTCTACGAGGTCTCCGGGGGTCCGTTTGGGATCGAGGACAGCGTCCAGGCCGCGGGGCCCCTCCTAGCTATCCTGGGCTTCGTCGTCTTCCCGTTCGTATGGAGCATTCCGGAAGCCCTGATCACCGCCGAGATGGGCACCATGTTCCCGGAGAACGGAGGGTATGTGGTGTGGGTCGCTTCGGCTCTGGGCCCTTTCTGGGGGTTTCAGCAGGGGTGGATGAAATGGCTGAGCGGCGTGATCGACAATGCGTTGTACCCCGTTCTCTTCTTAGATTACTTGAAGTCCGGCATCCCCGCTCTAGGGGGCGGGCCGCCGAGGACTCTGGCCGTGCTAATTCTCACCGTCGCGTTGACCTACATGAATTATAGAGGCCTGACGATTGTTGGCTGGGTTGCTGTCTTTCTTGGGGTGTTCTCGATCCTCCCTTTCATTTTTATGGGCTTGGTGGCTATCCCTAGGATTGACCCTTCGAGGTGGTTTGCGTGCGACTTGCGTAATGTTAATTGGAATTTGTACTTGAATACGCTCTTTTGGAACCTAAATTATTGGGATTCGATCAGCACTTTGGCCGGGGAGGTCGATAATCCGAAAAGAACTCTCCCGAGGGCACTGTTTTATGCGTTATTATTGGTCGTATTTGGATACTTGTATCCCCTCTTGACAGGTACTGGTGCAATTCCTCTTGATAGGGAGCTTTGGACTGATGGTTACTTCTCCGACATTGCAAAGATTCTTGGTGGTGTATTTTTAAGATGGTGGGTGCAAGGGGCTTCGGCGTTATCCAACATGGGCATGTTTGTTGCTGAGATGAGCAGCGATTCTTATCAGCTTCTTGGGATGGCGGAGCGAGGGATGCTTCCGGAATTCTTTAGCAAGCGGTCCCGCTATGGGACCCCTCTTGTGGGGATATTGTTTTCCGCTTCTGGCGTGCTTTTGCTTTCTTGGATGAGCTTCCAGGAGATCGTGGCTGCCGAGAATTTCCTCTACTGTTTTGGGATGATTTTGGAGTTTATCGCCTTCATTAGGCTGAGGATAAAGTACCCGACCGCTTCTAGGCCGTACAGAGTTCCTGTGGGGACTATCGGTGCAGTTTTGATGGTTATTCCCCCGACTGTGCTGATCTGCGTGGTCCTGGCTCTTGCCTCTTTCAAAGTGATGATCGTGAGCATTGCGGCAATGCTTTTCGGGTTTATATTGCAGCCATGTTTGAAGCTACTGGAAAAGAAGCGGTGGTTGAGGTTCTCAGTAAGCTCGGATCTCCCAGATTTTAGACCTAGTGAAAATGAGAATGCTGCGGAAACTCTGGTCGAGTGAGTAATTCACGTCAGGCTATGAACAGATAGGAGAAGCTCAACAACAAGTCGTAGCGGATTAAGCTTATCTCATTCGCCTTCCACTTCAGGGTTCATGCCACTCGATGATTACTCCAGCTTTCTGTTATTTGATGTCCGCGTTACTGAGTTTTGAGGGAGATGCATGCCTCTTTTTTTGAGGGGGAGGTCGGTTAGAATTATTGCCTTGTGGTATAGAAAATCGATCCCTGATGTAAGTTATCTTCTAGTTCGCCTTCATTTATTGCCTTTTTGATGTGTTGCTGCAATTTGTGTATTTTACTTCCATATTCAAATTTACATGACTTGCTTTTAGGAGTACATCAGAAACTTGCACAGAAACAGCTTTGGTGCGTTGGATGTTTCACATGGCTCATATATACTCTTTCAATCTATAAACTTTTTATGCCGGTATAATGTGGTGGAGATAAAATCACGTAGAGGTGAAAATTTATTGTGCTTTCTGTGTGGTCGTGCGTGACGAAGGAATTTGCTTCTTCTGGAATTCATGGTTCCGCACTTAAGAGTGTTACATGTGCAAGTAAATGGTCTAATGGGATAATTGTAGACTGGTGTATTAAATAATCACCTGGTGTTTGCAAAGACTACAATGAAACTTATTCCTATGTCGAAAACTGACTTTGTAAACTAGCATAAACAGAGATTAAAGGGAAAAAGAATTGGCAAATGATATGTGCCTTTAGAAATATATCATTTCTTGGCATCTTAACAAATTGTTTTAGGAATTTTCACTAGAGAATTTTCATATCCACTCTTTTGCTGTGCTTGTCCTAAGCAGTGTCTCTTGTATTTCTTTTCCGTTGTTTAGATAGTTTGGAAAACCTAAGTTTGTTGGTCTTATTCATATCTGCCATTGATTTTAGAAAGTTTGAGAAGTAGTTGCTTTTATATAGTAGGAACTACATCAATTAATGATATTATGCATAAAACCTTTGAAATATCAATAGCAATTGGTATTTCAGCATTCTTTATTTTGAGTTTCCTTTTCTGTGACTCTCTTTGTCCTACTGGCTGATGTATGCAAGTCATCTTCTGTCATCTAATTATGAAATTGCAAAATTAATGAATACTGGAGAAATTTAGTTTGTGAGCTCTAATTCATTTGATTTAAGATCCTATATATCTCTTTGATTTAATCAGGATATTTGTAATATTCAATAGATGAGGAGTGTGATCAAATGTTTAGAATAGGTATTATATTATATTTTCTGAGTCTTTTTCTTTGGAATAGGATAAATCATTTCATAGGTAAAATATCCTCTCCTATCAAATTATAGATTTGAAGATTATTTAAAAGTGAAAAGTTAAACTCCTCGCTTTCTATCACACAAGCTAATCCTAATAGTGAATAAGTTATCTAATATTATAGCTTAGTTCGACATTCAAATTCAAATAGGGTCTTAAGATTTTTCTTTTTTTTTTCCTGCACTCTCTACATAATTTGAGAGCATTTTCATTCCTTCTAATAGCCTGTAATAAGCCATGGGATGGGGCTTGGTAAGGGTGCGTGTGTTCATGTCCTTCCCCATTGACCGTTGACTCAGGAAGCTGCTAGTTTACTCTGTGTTGCATAGTTGGATAACTATTTGTTAAATTCTGTTGGATATTTTGATCCATCACTATCGGTCAGATGAAGGGAGAAGTTTTTTTCTGTACCTGACTCGACGAAGGCTCTGTTTTGATGGCGAAAGTACAATAAGAAAATCTTCATTTTGTTTGTGAAAGTGATATTTTGTTATATAGGTTGTATTGATTCGGTTTATGTATGATTTTTTTTTTTTTAGTCCCACTAGAAAATGAGATCTCTATATTTTTCCATCACTATTTTTGGCCCAAAAATGTCAGGCAACCCTCAACGGCAAATAGGTTTCTTAGCTTTAACATTCCATCCTATGAAGAGTGGATACTACGACGCTAGAATATTGTAGTGCTTTAGTTTTGCCTGTAATGATAATACTAGCGTGGGAACTCGCATGATGCGGTGCATTAAATTTTTTAGTAAAATTTTTTAGATTAAATAAATATTAATTTCATACAGATTTCTACAAATATAATGAATGACAAATATATCTTTACAAAGTTCAATTTTCATATGCTGTCTTTACAAAAGTCCTGATATTCTTAAATATGTCTCTGCCAATAGAATCCGTTAAAAAGAATTAATTAATCATTGGTTAAATACTTAATTCTGGTTAGTTTTTGACATTTTTATCTCTTTATATTATTCTGTTATAGTTTTTGGAGGGATATATTTGTGATGGCAAAATTGAAAATATAAATAATTCTCTCACGGTTCTCTAACGATAATAAACCACAGAGGCATATTTGAAAATATTAGAACTTTTGTAGGAACAACATATGAAAGTTGAACTTTGCAGAAATATATTTGCCATTCAGTATATTTGCAGGGATCTATATGAAATTAACCCATAAAAAATAGAAGGATATAATCATATTTGATTGAATTTAATTATCATATTTGATTAAATTTAATAACATGAAAAACATATTAAAACATTTAGGTATCATTTGGTTCGGGGATAAGCAAAAAGTGGGTATTCCAGGGATAGGTATAAATTGAGGTATAAGTGGGGATTAGATCAATTTTACGTTTGGATGAAAATTGAGTTATTTTTGAAAATAAGAAAAATAGCGTTTGGTTAGATAAGATGGAACAAGAATTAAAGTGGGTAGTTATAAATAAAAATAATAATATTATCCTTTTTTTATATTGGAATTTGAATTTTTATATTTTGTATTTATATTTTAAAATTTAAAACTTTAACTTTTAAATTTCAAAATTTAAAATTTTAACTTTTAAATTTCAAAATTTAAAATTAAAATTTAAAATTTAAAATCTCAAATTTTAAATTCNTTTTAAAATAAGAATAGTGGTGGGAACAATTAATAAAAATAATTTATTATAATAAATTTATAAATTTTTTAAAAATTCTACTTAAACTTAAATTTAATAAAAAGAATTTATTATAATATTTAAATATAATTTATTATAAATTTTATTATAATATTTAAATATAAATAATATGTATTAATATAGTACAATTAATAATTTTATAATAAAAATAATGTATTATAATATATAATATATTATATTTATATAATTGAGTTTTAATTCATTTTATAATTTTAATTAAGTTTAAAATTAAGCATTGGAATAGCACTATTCCACCAAAATGGTGGAATAGTCAAAAGCTTACTATTCCGGAATAACCGGGAATAGCAAGCTTTCACGGGGATAAAATATTCTGGTAAAAAATGATCCTGTTTGGCGGAATAGCGGGGATAACTTTCGTTATCCCCGCTTATCCCCCGAACCAAACGGGGCCTTAGAATAGAATTATAATTCAATGAAAAGGAACGAAAGACAAAAAGAACTATAGGAGAAGAAAAATTGTTACATAGATATCGAAACCCTTTTGCACCTTTGTCTAGAGCATTATTTGCCGACGTCGACGATTTTATGAAGTATCACAGCGCCTTCAACCGCTTCCCGGCAACTTCATATCCTAACCGATATTTCTCGTCCTCGGGGGCTATTAGAGGAGGGGAAAGCACCTCCTTCGTATAATTATACAATACAAATTTAAGTATAAATATTACACGCCTTTCATATATAAAACCAACAACAACAAAAATTTGTATATAAAAGAAAAAAAAGTATACTAATTTAGAGAGAAAGAATAAACATCATTACCTAACTGGTGTGGCCATTAAAATTAATTAATTAAGAAAAATTTTCTAAATTGATGGGATTGGGTGAAGGTGGAGAGGAGGGTGATGATTTTTATATACGAAGTAAATTATTTCAACATCTCCATGATCTCACCTCTTATGAATGGTAGGCCAAGGTTAGTGAAAAAAAAGAAAGTAAATGTGAGTAAATACGATGGAAAGCGAAGAGCTATTAGAAAAGATATACTAAATGCAGTTTTTTGGAGGAGAGAAGATAAAGTTTAGGGCCTCACTTCACTCAAATAAGGCGGTATATTCACATAGAATTTAGATATAAGAATTCATGTATAAATATAGAAGTATAGATATTAGTTAAGGACCTACACTTCATAGTGGGTAGATACTATTAAAATTAATTGTTGTAAATCATATCATATTATATGTTTTAACATACGTCATCTTGTTTAGAGTCTTTTGGAATTATATTATAACATCTATCTAAATATATGAATACGCAGTTCAGATTAGATGGCAGCGAGGGGCGAAGGCGTGGGCAGGCGCGGGGCGCTAGCGGGCGCGGGCGCAGGCGTAGGCGCGTGCGCGGGGCGCGAGCAGGCGCGGGCTCGGGCGCGGTCACGACCAGGCGCGTGCGCTTGGCGGGCCCGATGTGGGTGGGGCCCAGCCAGGGGAAAGGGGAGGGAGAGTTTTTCTTTTTGTTTTTTTTTTTCCCTCTCGCTTCAATACTTTTCTCTCTTCATATACATAGAAAAAGATTTATAATTTTTTTAAAATCCAATCTAATTTTTTATTTTTTACTATAAAAATTTAAAATGTATAAATAATTTTTAAATAGTTTAAATTGTTTGTATTAAATATAAATTTTAATTTTATAATATTGAGCATTTAGATATAGATTGTATATACATTAAAAAATAAAAGATAGATTGACAGAGTTTAAATTAATTTTATATTTTATAAAATTTAGTTGTGATAATCGCATAAAATATACTAACTAAATTTGTAGAGTTAAGCAATGCATTCAGATTTTTAAAGTCAAATTACCATTGACTGACTCAAATCTAATATATAGAAAAATTGGATAATAAAAATAAAATTTTGAAAGATTGGATTTACACTTTTCGTCCTTAGAATTATCAGACGAGTGACACTTTAATCCTCGAACTTTAATGTGTTATGATTTAAACTACGAAGCATGTGACACTTTCGTCCTCAAACTTTAATTAGTTGCAATTTCTGACTTGAAATATGAGGTATATCATTTTAGTTTTCAACGTTTATTGCTGCTATAAATATTATTTATTATTTATATGGTTTTTGCCTTTATTTTTTAAAATTCTTATAATTTATTCTTATATTTTTATTGCAGAAATAGTTGGATATTCTTCGGTTGCTTTTTTTTAATATAATTTCTTGATTTTTTTTTTGCTATTATTTATTTATTTATTTATTTCTACAGAATTGTTCGTCGCAACATGTGGGTCCTTCACTAGTATAAAATGATGGCATAATCTATTAATTAAACTATATGAAATCTCAATATTTAAGTTGATTTGGCAGACTTTCCTTATTTTAGGGAAATGATTTAACCTTCATTACTTTGACTTTCTATTAAGCTCAATACTTAAATAACATGTTATGCATAGCTAATTTTGAGGAAACGGTTGATACTTTTAAAAACGTATACGACCCTTCGCCTTCTCTCCACCATCCCAATTAATGCATCCACGGTCCCAATAGAATTACAACTGTCGCTTCTCCATCTCTATACCACCCCTCTCATATCTCCTCTTGCTTCTCTTTTCTTTCTTTTTTTTTTTTTTGCTCTTTTATATCAACATCAATTTTCTCCTTTGCCTTCTCCTGTGCACTATGGTATATCCCTCTCTCTCGCTCAAACTAATGGTCCCCATTAGACGGCGAGGGTTTCGTAGTCCCAGTACTTCTTGGGTTGATGGACGTTGAGGTCAGGTCGACGTAGATGGGGGCCTTGGAGGTAGCGTTAGGATGTCGTACGAACTTGCCGATGTGCTAGGCTATGAAGAATGAAAAATTTGTAGCTAAACGATATAGTATAAAGTTCATAATTTAAACATGTACTAGCTAAGGGCGCGCGCGATGCCGCGGGAAAAAAATATTTTGATTAATTTTCACAATATTTATTTATTTAGATATGTATAATTTTATGAGTATATAAAAATGTATAATAATATACGAAGTAGAAAATATATCCCCACAAATCAGATGCAATATTTCGCACTAACTTTATGTAAAGCACATTCATTTCAGAAATTTAATAATATTAAATACAATTAAAATTTTATTTAATTTTTTATTAATTATAGATTATTTTTATTAGACGGAATTTTTAATTTTGTCATACTAACTATTAAAATATAGGGTTAGTTCGTACGATAATTATTTTAAAAAGTTTTGGTTCATGTCTTATACTATTAAAAATAGGGTTGATCCATGCGATAATTATTTAAAAAAAAGTTTGGTTCATGTCTTATATACTCGGTGTATACTTTTTTTTTTTTACACTGTATATAAAAATCTATTAATTTTTGTATAAATTTTTTATTAATTATACTATTGAAAAATAGAATTGGTCAATACGAAAAAATTTTTACACTTAGTGTATGCAAAAATATTTATTAATTATAGATTGTATTTATTACATAAAATTTTAATTTTGTTATATTGAATATTAAAAAATAGGGTTGGTCCATGCGATAATTCTTAAAAAAAAAAGGTTTGGTTCACGTCTTATAATATTAAAAAATAGATACTATTAAAAAATAGGATTGATCTGTGCGATAATTTTTTTTAAAAAAGGTCTTTATATACTCAGTGTACAACTTTTTTTACACTATATAAAAATTTATTAATTTTTATATATGAATTTTTTTTATCAATTATACTATTGAAAAATAGAAGGTTTGGTTCATATCTTATATATTCGGTATACATCTTTTTTTAAAAAACAATGTTTGGTTCATGTCTTATACTATTAGAAAATAGGGTTGATCGCGATAATTATTTTTTTAAAAAAGTTTGGTTCATGTCTTATATGCTCGGTGTACAATTTTTTTATAGCCATATATCAAAATTTATTAATTTTATATATGAATTTTTATTAATTATACTATTAGAAAATAGAAGGTTTGTTTCATTCTTATATGCTGCGGTGTCAACTTTTTTACACCACATATAAAAATCGAATAATTTTTGTATATAAATTTTTATCTATATACTATTAAAAATTAGAATTGTTTATACAATAAAATTTATACTTGGTGTGGCAAAAATAAAAAAGAGAAGAAAGTGTGAGAAAAAAAAAAGAAAAAAGGGTTTAGGAGTGAGAGAGAGAATAGAGAGGAAAAAAAAAAAGAGTTGGCCCACGAGGGCGCGGAGAGCGTGGCTGTACGCTTCTCAGGTCCCCTTTCATGTATGGTTTGTAGATAGGATGGTCAATACGTATAAAATTTTCACTTGGTGTAGGGTGAAAAAAGAAAACAAGTGTTAGTAGAAAAAAAAAAAAAAAAGATGAAGAAAGAGGAGAAAAACACAGTGGGTAGACTGGTAGTTGAAGTTTTTTACATCATATGAAATTTTAATTTTGTTATATAGACTATTAAAAATATAGATTGGTATATGCGATAAAATATTACACTTAATGTAGGTGAAATAAAAAAGGTGTTGAATAATTTTTTTTTAAAAAAGGTGTAGGATTGTGCGTATGACAGAGAAAGAGAGAGAATATATATATATATATGTAGAGAGAAGAGAAGAGAGAGAGAGAGAGAGAGAGAGAGAGGGTGAGGCGAGGAGAGAGAGTGTGAGAAGAAAAAAAAAAAAGCCCACCGGAGTAATGAGGAAGCTCCGTTGGGTTCCCAATTAATGTATGGTATAGATAAGGAAAAAATAATTATCCATCCAATTCAATAACAAATAGATAATTAAACAATAAAGTAATAATAATAGAAAAACAAAGGGGATCTTTTTTTTATTCAAGTTGTGGAACAATTCATATCACCATCGTGGGGGCCAAACTGCTGGTGTATGTGAAATGCTCCATGAGTTATGGTGATCATTGTTGTATATTTAATAGTCAAACTAGCGGCAAATAGCCATGAAAGATAATGGGTAAACTATCGATCAGTAAGGTCAAAATAATTTCGATAGGATAATACGTATAACACCGACCGACTAGGTCAAATAACTAACAAATAAATAAGTAATGAAATACTAGCACTTTATAATGTAAGAATAATCTATATAATGTATCAACTGAAGTAGAGCAACTAACAATGATGAGTTAAAGCAGTGCAAGATATACTCTGCCATAAAGAAGAATAGACTGATAAGGAAAGGTAACAGAGTAAGCACCACTTTACCGACTTGCGATCGAAGCACTCACCTATAAATCGAATATTTAAGTCCGCGAATCTATCAATGCCTCCAGGTGCTGTGAGAATCTAGACATAACTACCAAATGTCAATGTAAGACATTATATGTCCGCATACCAACCGTGGCACATATACAGCATCGAATTGCACGACAACACACTTGAAACACCGGTTTTGCAACCCGACTTCCGGAACTAGATCAACCCATAAGCCCACTCTATAAGAGTTCAAACTACTCTCAGACATCAAGCTAAAAATAATCCATGACACGAAATCATCAACAAAAGAACTGATGCGATTGGAACATCGGCTTCTTTAACCGATATTTGAACGTCGCCTAAACTGTTACCTAACCTATCGAGTCCTCTAACCAAGAGCATTCCAAGACATGCCATAGATCTCTTTAGACTACCCGCTGTCTCAAAACACACTAATTTAGGTGTTGAGATAGTCGCATGGGAGGTGTGCACCAATAGAGACCTTGGCCCTGCCCTGGCTCCAAACTAGGTTGCAACGGTTCTGATGTACACCGACCTTGGTGTAGGGACCAGCAAGAGATAGAACACTCATGTTGCTGGTTTCAACTAGCAAATACCCTGCGAAACACATCCCACGAGTTCTGGAGTCCAAGTGTACGATCAATGCACTAAATGGCGGAGTTTCGGCCTTGATTAGTCTCAAAGTTGCCATTTTCGGCATTGGGACAACACATGATTGCATGATTACTTTTGAGGATCATTTCCAGTTGGAATGTGACTACAATAGAGCTTTGGCTAGCGACAAGTATGGCCGCACACTCCTAAACCAATTGTTTGCCCAAAAAGCCCAATTTTAGTGTTTTGAATATCATTTCGGTGTCAAACAATGCACATAGTATGTGTTTAACACCAAAGGCGGCCATAATACTATCTCCTACATAAACATGACATGAAGTCGCCAAAAATGCCAACAACGTGACCAGAACATCGGCTTCAACTACCGATTTTTAATTTTAGTTGATATTTACGAAAACTTGTTGAAATAGCCATTTATGTGTCGGGGGACAATTTCAGTTTGAAATTCACTTTGTGTCTCATCATCCCACCCACTGTCCCAAAATACACCAATTTAGGTGTCGGGACAGCCGTACACAAAGTGCAAACTAAAAGAAATTTCAGTATCCAAATATGCCATTTTTGGCTCCAGAAGTGTCATTTTTTGGGCATCGGAATCCACCACGATTCTCTTGCTGTCACCAGACATACAATGTAGCAAGGATTGACCGCCAAGAAAGCTTAGCAATGCCCAAAGATAGCGACAAAAGTGTTTATGTGAATTTCAAATTGAAATTGTATTATAATGATCGATTTAAGGGACAAAAATACCGAAAAGCCCTATTTCAGTTTCCAATTGATTTTCGGACTTAGGACGACTAGTTCGGGGCTTCAACATGCATAATAGACACTGCCCAAGGTAGCCTGCTATGCACAATTGCAGAAAGGGTCCAAAGTTTTCATCTATTATGCGATTTAATAAGAAAATATAGTTTTATCTCGTTACCTAGGCTATTCGATCGAAAAGCCAAATCGTCACATACGCTAGTAGGCAGCGATGCTCTGAACACCATGGTCTACCTACGAAGCGTCAACGACAATGGATGTTGATGAAGTTCCATCTTTGTAGTTCTATTGGAAAATGGTCCAAAAGAACCATCGGTGCAACTCAACACACATGCTTTCCTACCTACAACTAGGGTGAGCACAGCAATGAGGGTGGTTGAGAGATCACTGTACTCTACTAAATTGTGGTCGTGGGTCTGGGGCCACTTGCAGGCAGCAGTAGGAGCAGTTTAGAAGCTGTTGCGCAGCTAGGGGTGGTAGGGGCCGATCGAGAAGGGTATGGTTGGCTGAAGGGAAGGACAATGGTGGCTGGAAGGTTATTTGGGAGAGGGGAGAGGAAAAAGAATAAAGGAAAGAAACCCTAACTTCTAATCAACAAATAATGTAACAATTACAGGATATTGCCTGCACTATTTTGCCTTATCCATTATGGTCATCTCTCAGTCCTGTTCGTATAGAAGTCCTCCATTTTAAAAAATTCTTAACTTTGACACATGAAATAATAATTTTTCACAAGTAGCTCTATTTCTAAATTTTGTAAAAAAATATGTTCTAGCGCCTCCAATTCACAACTTCTTGCTTAAAAAATTTCATACAATTCGACACATAAGATGTTTTGCTTTTTGCAGAAAAATCCATTTTTCGATTTTTTTCTCAACCGTTCTTATCTCCTGAACATCACTTAATCATGAGAAATTATACGAAAGTCCTTCTCATGACTTATAGCACTGTCAAACATTCGAGGTGGTGATTTTTTTAGTAAAAGCTATCCAATTAGACAAAAATGCTCATAATATTTTTGAAATTTATATTTAAAATCTCAGATTCTATATTATTCCCTACGTAAATAAAGTTTCGTCCTCTAAACTTAATTAAAAATCCCCTGTAATCAAATTTGGGATTGCTTTTGCATTACAACTTGGCTCCCAAGTAAGTTCTCCTATTTAACTTTTAAATACGAAATGATTTGATTTCGTAATAGTGTTTTCTCTTGTACCAAAATCTGCTTCGGGGCTTCCGTGGAGCTCGAAATCTTTCGAAACTGAATTATAGTATGTTAATCATCCAGAATGGATCTGGAATACACTTTCAAAGCAATGAGATGTAGAATCACGTTATTTCACACAGGCGAGACTAAGAGGAATACCCATCAATGATCTATCAGACGAATACGCTCTAGAATTACAAACCGTCCAATAAACTATGGACCAAACCCATTCCGTAACCTGGACCACTTGATCTCCCTCATTCGCAAAACTTAGAGTAGCACATGCTCACCAAACTAGAACTATAGGTAGTGCCAACGCTGGCCCGTGTACCTCCTTTGCAGGCTCTACACAATAAGAATTTGCCACTTTGCCATGCGAATCTTGGCCTGTGTGTCCTCTACTAAGTCTTGCTTGATCACAAACAGATTGAGAACCTAGTATTTATGTCCATACAATGCCTCTTATATAAGGTGCCGTCTTGATGCTCGCCAAATGGCTATCATTATAGGCGAACTCCACTAAGGGTAAAAACTTGAACCAATCTTCGTCATAATCCAACACCCATGCCTAGAGTCTTTGAGGACCTGAACAATACATTCCAACTAGCCATCTTCACCAACTAGCCCACAATGTCCCAAAATGCGTAGTCACCTCGCGACAATCGAGGCAAACCTCAGACACTCCCACTTCCACATGGACATAGAGAAAGATTATAGCTTACCCGCTAGCCATTGGACTTAGTTTTTACCTTCCGACACACCAAGCATTAAGCTACTTGTTGTTCCACATTTGCCTTCATTTACGATCAGCAGAAATGTGATTAACATCCTAATGTATCTTGGTACCGCTGGGATACATAGTGTATGAAGACCCATGTGCCCCTGCTAGGATCTCTTGCCTCAAATCGATGTTATTGAGCATACATAAACAATCTTGAAGATAGAGAAAATCGTCAGAGTGGATAACGAAGTCCCCCACCTTTCCCTACTTAGCATCAGAACACAGCTTCTGTAGGTGCAGGCCTAACTACTGCCCAAGCCTAATTCCTTCCACCAAGATTGCTATACTACCAAGGCCATCAATCAAGTAGTTGACCCTAGGAGCACGACCTCCAACTATAACGGATGAAACTACTTAACCAAGCGATCTTGCTCGGTGCCCATAATCGATAACTCAAAGATGCATGTTTTTGGCGCAAGACATCAAGCACCACATCCACCATGTTTACATTTTGCTAGTGGCACTGGAAGAAGAGGTTGTAATCCTTTAAGAGCTTGAGTCATACTCAATTTGGTGTTTTCATCTAAAGTTAACAATGCTCGCCTCAAGGCTATAGGCTCACACTTGCTTATATTAAAGATTCTAAAACTTAACACTTATAAATCGAAATCTGCCGACGGTATCGACTAACATCTAGGTCTTTGTAAGATATGGATCTCGAGGATCTAAAAGGTGAAAAATACACCTAGAGGGGGGTGAATAGGTGTAAACGGTAAAATAAAATAAACTCGATGCGAATATGAAATAAATGCGGAAAATAAAATCAGCACACCGAGAATTAACGTGGGAAAACTCCAAATCGGAGAGAAAAACCCACGGGACCGATCACACAAAGAAATCCACTAAGAAAACATGAGTACAAGTGATTTAGCAAAAATACAAGACTCAAAATACCGAATCCTCGTTGTAGATTATCTTTGCTAGTCCACGATCGCTTGGAATCCTCCAACCGATCACACTGCAAGTCCTTGCAGCCGCACACGCCTCGATTCCACGAAACGCCCACCGAATCCACGGTCTCCACGCGAGATCCACGCGCTAACGCTCCATCCGAAGCTCGTAGAAGTTCAACAATTTGTGGTGATTAAAGGTCTTTGAAAGCACATATAATATGAGGAGAAACCCGAATTAAAACATCACCAATTTGATCCTTAACTAAAATTTGAATCAAAACGAAGAATCAAATTGATGATCTAACGCTTGATGTTTTAAAAACATAGAACCGAAACTCCGAATCAAGCCGTTAGGGTTTTTAAAAAGTTATCTCGCTCAACTCTCTTCAAATAGAGATCCTCATATCATATTTATAGGTTTAGAAGACTTCTAGATAGATTAGGATTCCAAAAACTCAATTTTAAAAACTGACGACGGTCTCAGGGTCCGGTCCTTTCGAGGAGACCGGTCCTTGGGAGACCGGTCCTCCAAGGTGAGGTCCGGTCTTTCGCTGCGTAGATGTCAAAATATGCGTACGGGGACCAGTCCTCAATTTAGAGACCGGTCCTTCCCTGCGCAACAAGGAAAACCACGTACGGGGACCGGTCCTCATGATCAGAGACCGGTCTCCCAAACCTTCTACGCAAAGAAGCTTGATGGGTCCGGTCCCTCTGATCAAGGACCGGTCCCCGACCCCTGAGTTTTTTCAGAAAACTTAAGTTTGAATAAATAAAAAGGAAACCAAGTCTTCTAAACATCTTTTAACAATGAAAACTTCACCACAAATTATTTATAATCATACCTGCGTTCTTAAGGGTCTTTGATCACAAAAACTTCAATTCTTTTCGTCAATCTTCATCTTCTAATTCTTCGAGACTCCGTCCAAACCTTCACGAAATTCGCCAACTTATAAAATCCTTAACAGTCTTAAGACCTAACCTACCACCCTGGCGAAAACGACTCAGAGCTACTACTACCAAGTGAGCCCTCTATTCCAAATTGATTAATTTCTTCATTTGAATATATCAGACCCGACGAATACGTTACATACATGCTACTAGGTGAATTGGGCTGTCAATTGCGGCACGATACTATAACCACTAGCGATGCCCAACATCTATTTCTTAAGACCATGTCGCTCTCATCTCCAAAGTGAATGATGCAACTCATGTCTTCAGGCAATGCTAACCATCTATCTCAATGAGACCTTGACATGCCTGTCACCAAGTAATCCAGAATAGTGATTGTATCATAATAGATTTCTAAGGGCTCACCACCGTCAATCCCTATGCTTGGGCACATTATAAACCACATACGCTCTCTAGTGCCATATCCAATGAACCTACAACTAGATTTACCACCCATCAACCGAGAACCAAAGCGTTATGGTAGCTCAACCATGACTAACCGAACTATCTAACATTCTTGTTTGGTGAAATTTGGCCTTGCGTTCGAGAGTATAGGTGCTTTGGGGGATTCTTTGAGCTTCACTACCTACTTGAACCTTTTGTTGTGTACTTCTTCTCTTTGTCCTTATCATAAGCTTCTCTTTCCTCGGGCAACATCACTATTCCCCGCTCAACCCATAACACCCACTCAACCACCTCCCGAAAGGTTTGGAGACGGTGGAATTGCACAAACTTATATATCTCTAGTTGGAGCCCCCACTCGAAACCCTTAGCCTTGTTCCGCTCATTATGAATGGTGAAGGCAATGCAATTGAGAATTTGAGTAAACCCCCTCTTATATTTTCCCACTATATTGCTTTCTTGCTAGAGCTTCTTGCAGTTGTCCTTCAACTACGTCTTGATGCTCCCGGGGAAGTACGCATTGTAGTGTTCTCCCCGAAACTCCTCCTATGTCATTAACGACGCCCCCGCGGGCCCTCCTTTCTTAATCTTCTTCTACCAAGTGTGGGCTTCTCCCCTCCGAACAGTGCGCCACCAAGTGAACCTTCTCTTAGTCCGTGATGAACAAGTCCTCGAAGCACTTCTCTATCGAGTCGACCCACGCCTACCCCACCAATGGTCGACGGTTGCTCTACTGAATTTTGTCTGGTTGAACTTTTGAAGTTTGCAAGACTCACCCGGGTTCACTCTTGCTCTGCCTCAAGTGTAGCTTGATTCACGATAGAGGTATCCGATGTAGTCCCTGAAGGCATACGGTGAGCCGTAATGGGTTTGATTGCCCTTATTACCCTTTCAGCATTAGTTTGGGATGTGATAGGAAGTGGGTCCTGTCCAGGACTAGTTTGAGTTGCACCCTGTTGCGACATCAATTTATGTAGCTTCTTTATATGCTCCTTTTGTCATTAGGAGCCTTCTGCTTCCTGTGAACTATTCCCACCTGTCGCTCCGTAACTCATATCAAGGCAGCCACTTGCCCTAGAAGCTCTCAAACTTTACTTAACCCATATTGCTTGGGCACCTCGTGTTGGGCTGCAGTAGCCCTCTTCCACGGTTGTCCACTTGGTGCCATCTTACTTCTTGAAACATAGCAACATCAGTTTTTTTTTTTTTTTTTTTTTTTTTTTTTTTTTTTTTTTTTTTTTTTTTTTTTTTTTTTTTTTTTTTTTTTTTTTTTTTTTTTTTTTTTTTTTTTTTTTTTTTTTTTTTTTTTTTTTTTTTTTTTTTTTTTTTTTTTTTTTTTTTTTTTTTTTTTTTTTTTTTTTTTTTTTTTTTTTTTTTTTTTTTTTTTTTTTTTTTTTTTTTTTTTTTTTTTTTTTTTTTTTTTTTTTTTTTTTTTTTTTTTTTTTTTTTTTTTTTTTTTTTTTTTTTTTTTTTTTTTTTTTTTTTTTTTTTTTTTTTTTTTTTGAGAGATAGGTAGCACGCTACCCGCTTCGTTTATTTCATTTAGAAATAAACTTAGCTAGAAATGTGAATCAACTAGGATTCGAACTTGGATCTCGGGTACCAACCACCAAGCCCTTTGCCACTTGCTCTAGGGACGGTCGGTAACATCAGTTAATCTAAGTGAGCAATTTGCTCACAACAATACAATTCACAACCCAATCCAATTAAGTGAAAGTTTTTGAAGAGTACTACTTTTTCCATCTTTGTCGTTTTATTGTTTGTAGCCAACATGATCACAATGAGGAAAATAGGACAGCATTCTTGATCAATCTCCAACATGTAATTAGAGACACGACTTGACTCAATTAATTCAATTTCGCTATAAGTCACATCTTTCATGCTCCTAAGTCCTCATGTTGGCAATAGCCTAAGGTTTACTAAGTCCAGTTAGAGATATTTTTCTAGACTCTAATACCACTCTAATATGTCATACCTTTATTAGAGTGGAAGCGCCCCCAGTAGCATGGCTAAATTAGCTGTGTACATAGGGCTTCCCCATATACACGAAGGAACAAACTAAAACATTCAGCTCATACAAACAAACAAAAATTTTCATACGAATTGGAGTATTAAATTACAATACTATTCTATTACAACCAAGTTCCATTCAAATGTCTATATGTTTCGCCAAAATTATATAATGTTCTACATAAAGGTTCCATCCTTAGGCAACCCCAAAATGTCGGGGTGGGGAGCTAACTATGGCACAACGTCCTTGCCACGATCACCCCTGGAGGAGGAAGGAAGCTTTGGAAAATAAGGAACAATATAGCGTAAGAACTATATAAAATAGTTCTTAGTTGGTACGTACAATCGCCGTAAGCAGCACTCTATCTGCTAGGTCTACTAGAGGTATGATAAAATAAGAGATAATGAGTACGAAAATAATAAATATTCATAAGAAGGAATCCTACTATTGTACCTCTACAATAACAGAGAGTGTCAATACTGTCTCTATATACATCAACATTCAGGAATACAATGTTGACAACTCATTACCCAATCACTTCGACCGACTTGAGATTCAGTCAAGCTTACGCCTCGAGTATAGGGATGTTGATACTCACACACGAACTTACATTGGCACTCAACAGCTAAACGATGCGAAAATCGCAGCCTCACTAGGTTGTACTTCTGGAGGACCTTGACATGTAAGAAGCGACCATCACAAATAAAAGTGCTCATTGAGCTAATTTTGTCTCTTGTAAGCTGTAGTCATATAATCCTACTCACTATGCCATATTGGAAACACATATAAAGATTCTCTTTCTATTTTGACATTTTATCAAACACATAGTAAGCATTTTCCAGTATCAATATGCAATAGAAGTTCCACCAAGCCCAAACACCCCCAAACTGGAATTTTTATTGAGTACGGATAGCCCAAAACTTTAGTGCCAGTACTGAAGTGAAGATTGTCAACCAGAATGTTTTGGTTTCGGAACTTCATTTTCCCACCATTTTCATTCTAGAATAGCTCTCACTCAACTCAAACTCTTTCAGAGCCACTCAATAGGCCATTTTATATTAGACCTTAGCAATCTTCAGAGCATAGTATACTACTAGCAATGTACCCGAGCTTTGTAGTGGGTGCAATTTTTAAATTCACAATTATTATATTATACGTTATGTAAAGTAATTTAATAGAGTTAAATAAAAATGCTAATATATATTTATACATATGTCTTATTTGGAGAGTGAGAAGAAAATATTAAATAAAAGTTGAAGTTACAGAGAGAGAGCACTTTCAAACTTCGAAATATAGTATATTATACTCATAATTGAGCAAAATCAAAATTAAAGATTTTTAAAATAGATAATTACTAAATTCAAGTTATTATTTTAAATATTCATATCTTTTGTTTGGAGAAAGAGAAAAAAAGGAGAGCATTAAATTAAAAATTAAACTGAGAGAGAGGAAAGTGGTATGCACATTTCGTGGTGAGAAGGGAAAAGAAAAGAGAAAAGGTATGATCATTAAATTAACGACTTGTTTGGTTCCAGAGTGGAATTGGAATGCATAATGGAATGTGAATGAATTGGAATAGGAATTAAATTACCCCACTGCCCCAAGACGTTTGGTTCATTTTTGGATTGAAAATTAGAATGAATTATTCCTATTTCACTGTTTGGTTGATACAAAGTAAAAAAAATAGAATAACATAATATTAATTTTACATTCAAATATAATTTTATAAAACTATCTAAAATTTATATAAAACAAATTAATACTACTCTCAAGTTAGAGCAATGGCAAAAAAATTAAATTTATTTTAAAAATTTTTATGCAAGAAATTACAAAAAAAATGCATAAATTTTTTTTGAATAAAATTATAATAAAAATAATATATCACTTTTTTTTTAATGCTGAGAAAAGAGGGAAGAGATAGGTATAGGGGGAGAAAGGATGGATAAGGTGGAGAAATATTGGGCTGGGCCTGAGGAAGAGGTGAGTGTGGGCTTGGGATTGAAACTTCAATCCGGGCTTGGAGACCGGAATTAATTTGTAAGCTAATAGACCATTCCCATTCCGATCTGAAATGAAAGTCCTGACCGATTCCTGTGAACCAAACAAAATTAGCAGGATTTGATCAAACCGATTCCCATTCCGAATCCAAAATGCACGAACCAAACAGGCCCTAAATCAAAATTAAGTAAGAGAGACAATACCATAGGGATTTAAAATTTTAAAATTTGAAATTAAAAAATTAGAAATAAATATTATAAATTTTAAAATTGTAAAAGTTTAAATTTAGAATTCAAATTTCAATATCTAAAATTTAAAATTTTATAATATAAAATTTTAAAACCCTATATATATATATATGTATATAGGTAGGGAGAGAGAGGGCCGGGGAGGGGGTTTGGTAGACATGTGTCATTTTGAGATTTCCAAACCCTCCTTTAATGTAGAAGAAAGAATAGAAATAGCATAGATGTATCTAATATCACCCCATGGACCATACATACGTTCACAAATCAACAGTCTATGGTGCACCAAGTGCACCAAAAGTAGTCCGAGAACACGTGTCAAAATAGTAGAATAAGTCCACGGACTTTTGTATATAGTAACATATAGTTCTGATCTAATAAGCTTATTTGAAGTCCTTTAAAACATTCCTTTAGACTCAAATTTGACAGGCAAACTCAATTAAAATTAATCAATAGCAATTTACTCTGACTTTCTTGGCACTTGAACAAGAATCATACAACAAGCTATGTCCAATAAGGGCGTTTGGATTCACGAATCTCTAATTAATCCAATATAACTCAAGTACGGTAGTGTTTGAGTTTATTCTGAAGTATGATTGCTTTTTTGTTATTTATTTTGATATAACTCGTATAATTTAAAAGTTAAATTCAATCACTTTTTCTATTTGTTTTGGTGTAACCTGTTATTGATAAAATTAGTTTTTTGAGGTTTATTATTTGTTTTGACGTAAGTAAGTGGATTCCGGTACCTCTAAAATATGGTAATAACTTTTTTCTATAAAATCCATCCTATTGAAAATATGGTAATAACTTATCTCTATAAAATCCATCCTATTAAATCATTAAATCCCTCATTATTGTTTAAAAGTAATTTTAACCCATTGTGAAAAGAAGTAACTCTAATCCATTAATTCTAGGCTTAATTGCATACAGGTCCCCACAAACATAGTGAATTGCAGATATATCCCTACAAAAGTCTTAATATATTCAGATATGTCCCTGCCATTAGGATCCGTTAAAGAAATTTAGTTAACCACAGTTAAAATACTTAACTATGATTAATTAATAAAGTAAATTAACAATTTTACGTTTCTTCTTCTTCTTCCTTTTTCTCTTCATCTTCTTTTTCTTCCTCTTCCTCTTCCTCTTCTTCTTCTTCTATTTTTTTCGTATCCTCATTTTTCTCCTTTTTCCTTTTTCTTCTCTTTCTTCAAATCGGCCGCACCTTCGCCCTGCGCCTCGTCGCTGCGGGCCTCAGCCTCATCCTGGTTGCCCGCAACTCCGACAAGCTTCGTGCCGCCGCCGCCACCGCCTGCTCCAGCAGCCCAAAAAGGAAGAGAAAACGGAAAAGGGACATTTGTGAGGGCATTCTTAGTTGGATGAAAGGGGGTAATTACACGAACTTCACGGCTGCTTCCCCGCTCTCGCTAGTTGTCAACTTGAAGCATGCCTTCCCGGCTCCCCGCAGCTCCGAGCTGCTGGAACGAGACTACAAAGCGAATCCGGTGAGAGATCAGGCTTAAGAGAGAAGGTTGTCCCATGCCTTTCTTATGTGAACCTTGAGTCCTCCTCCTACCTCCGAGTGGTGAGTGGTTGCTGGCTGGAAGTTTTTTTTTTAATTCGACTGGTAGTGCCAGGTTATTAAAATCACTGATCTCTATGCGTGGCCCTGGGGAGGACAATTTTGGTCTGTTTGAACGCTCCTTTCGTCAGACCCCGAGTGTCGACGCGTCGAATGTGGTCGTTTAAAACGGAGTACTTAACCTCCTGACGCCTCCCCCGCCGGTAAAGTGTCTAAAGACCCTGCAATCTTCATTTAGATTTACCTTCTAATTGCTATAATCCGGTTTGGTTTGACCGGCGACTCTGTTCATAGTCGAGAGATTTTCTAATAGAAATTTAGCCAGGGTGCGCCTGCTCTTTTTTTCCCCGCGGGATCAAATGGTAGATCGATCAGCCGATAAACCACGCGGTTCGAATCCGCATCCCAGGCCGGCAAACTCGGTGAGGAAAGAGATATCTATTATTGCTACTTTCTTATTCTACGTACGAGACATGAGCTGCTTATAGCAACTACCACTGATCGTCCAACCAGGTATACAACCTCTCGCTTGAGCGAACGTCGACGTACTGACGGTTACATAAAAATGCCTGCCTCCCCCTTGCTGTCCGTTCGTTCACCCCCTTCAATTAATAAGTCACTGCATCGGAAGGAAATAGTGAATTCTTTGTATCGGAAACATCTCTGGAATCAAAGCAGGGCATTCGCTTAGATGGAGGAAAGGAAATAGGAGTTTTCCGCGGACGATTACGGCCTCGAACGCCCTAAAAACAACAACAAAGTCAAGCACTCGCTCTTCGCGGCGAGGGCTTTGCTCCTTGTCTAAGGAAGCGAGTGCTTGCTTTTGGGGAATATGGAAAAAGAAAATATGAGATTCCTCCCCTTCCAAGTACTTATGAGATTGCTCATAAGTACTTTTCAGACTTATGGGCTTCCTCATAAGTACTTGGAAGGCTATGTATTGGCCTGACGTACAGATCCCTAACCTACGTGGTTCTACAAAGAACTCTCAGCGAAATTGATTTCGTTTTTTTACCCGATTAGTATATTAATAGTTATTCTATTACTTTGTTTTTTCATGCTCATGAGATGGTTTAGGCCTAAATGTTTACCCTCGAGGCTGTTTCCAAATAATCCCAACCTTTTTCTTTTTTTTTTGTTTAACTACCCTAAAGAGAAGAGGCAGCAAAACGGGTATTTTAAGCTAGCTCTCACGTATTTCATTCACACATGGGGGATGTCTAGTTGGTTGTCTTTTTTACATCCTTTTTCTTCCAAAAAGTCCTACGACACAGCCTGCCATCATCTATACAGTAATAGACGTTTAGACTTTAGTAGTCTGGGATATCCTCTTAGTTTCATCGCTGCCAATTCGTGGTTTGCATTCTGTTGCTGTAGTACCTCCGCCGTATGATTAAGCATCCTTTCAGTAATCCCTCTGAGCTTCAAGAAGTTCCCTCGCGTTTTGTTAAGTGATTTCCTCGTCTGGGAATTCGGTCCTCAATGGTTCGTAGGGCAGTAAGAGAGGAGGTAATGGCGGAACTTCAGCTGGCATCGGATGGAGCGGATTAACCTAAATCGGAATGTAACTAAACAGCAATTGAAAGAGGTAGAGCAACTGGAAAAACTAGCCCAACTCGATCAGTAGGATAATCATCCCTATCCTATAATTATCACTCTCTTTTGTCCATACCTTGTGATTGCTCTGCGTATTTCTTTACCCTCTTTCTCTATTTAAAGAAAAGGCAAGAAGCTCAACTTTCTCTATTGGTAACTTCCAAGCAATCCAGAGAAAGATTCAAAGGGGAGCAGAGCAGAGAGCAGGCATGGATGAAAGACCTATTATTACTCTTACTTTTTATTAGCTTTTCTTATTCATATAAAGTTTTTAAACAAAATCAATGTCATGAAAAAAGATGATACACAATGATGCGCTTCTTCAAGAGCAAAAGGAGCTCTTAGGATGGGACAACTGTCTTGACACGTGCCGGCTTCTTCTTATTCGTACTGTTCTTTCCCCAACACTATCGAAGAAAGGGGCCCGTACCATTAAGGTAAGCCCGGAAGCAAGGAGGAGAGTGAGAGTCCAATCCTTCGTTTCACACCGGTGCTTGTAAGTTCCTTAAGGTACTACTTTCATTCTTTGGGCTGCTTAGTCTTTATTCTTCCGAGCCGATATAGCTTAGCTAGTCCCGCATGCATTATCAGTAGACAAAACAAGGGGCATTTCAATCGGTCAAGCAAGTCTGTCCTTGTGGACTTCTACCTACGGCCCTCTGTACCCTTCAAACTCAAAAAAGAACGAAATGCCCTTTTGTTGACAGACCATGGAAAAAGGGGAAAGGCCAATGTGTTATACCCAAAACTACCTTATTACAGGAAAAAAAAAACCCCCTTGACTTAAGCTCGGAAAATGGAAGGAGGAAGGCGGGACCAAGCCCATCAACAGATGCATGAACGGATCGGTCTGTCATCCAGCCAGCCCTTAGAAGTGAAAGAAGGAGAAGGCGAGCCAGAGCCAGGAAGAAGGAAGGCGGCTGATGACAATCTACCATATGCGACTAATCCCGTCACGTCAACATGAACCGACCTTTCGTATGAATAAAGGGAAGAGAGACGAGGACGCTAGACTTCTCTCTACTCCCCAAATCTCTCTAAGAAAGCAGCAAGCCGAGTTGCTAAAGCCAAGAGGGAAAGTACTCCAACCGAAGGAGAAGGGATGCACCTAACACTAACTGGCCTGATAAAATATGCCAACCATACCTCGCTAACCTCCGCCGATACCGATACCGCAACTCCGTTCGGGCTTCAGCTAAAGGAAAGACCAAAGCTGCCCAATAAACCGTTATTTGCTGCTCCATACATCGGCCAATGTGTGGCTCCACCATCTGTCATTTTCTGCTGGTAGGGCAGGGAAGGACATACTGACCGACCTACCGGGAGAAAAGGCTTTCTACGTCCGCTTCTCCAGTCCCGCTAATCCAGAAGTCAGTTCATCTTCCCATCCATCGGGGAAATGGAATGCTTCTTTCTCCGTGCCATCACAGGTGGGTGGTGCTGGCGAAACTCCAACGACTGCTTTTGCTACTGGTGCGGAGGTATATTCGTCTGTGTTTGTGAGTCACCTCGTCTCGATCAGTCTATTTATTCCCTGGTCATTTTGTAGGCACACATCTGAGGTATCCATATAGGGAGGGATCGCCCATACATAGTGCGAATGCCCATTGGCAATGCCGCAAGAGTTCAGGGACGGCCGTAGCTAAATTTCCATTGCTGATCTTACATGTTCCCATGAACAATAAAGAATAAAAGGCTATTCCTTAGACAGAGAGGTGGGATTAACGCGGAATGCGGAACTACAACAACATAGACCAGATGGAATATAGAAAATAGGTTGAAGAGCCTGATCCTGGAGCTGAGCAAGCATGGGCTCGATCCACATCGAGTGGAACTACTATTACGATATCTGTGGAAGGAAGGTTGAACCTTCACCGAATCATAGTTAGGTGGCACCCATTCCGCAGTGGGCGGACGTCGCACTGCTGCTTCAATAGCTGGCGGGTAATAATCAGAAAGTTCATCATCAACCACTCATTTGGAAGCCGCTCATGCAACAACGTTTAAGTCAATCCTTCCGCCCAACTATATAAGTATAGTTGTTGTTGGAAATGCGCCTTTCACACATTACGTATACTAGCTGAGCTTCGTCCCTAATCGTGACTAGTTGTTATTCGTTTCGATCAATTGTCCCCCCAGCCGGCAATGCCTCAGCTTCCAAAAATATAGGAAGTAAGTTCTCTTAAAAAAAAAAACTCATCATTATTCAAAGATAAACGCGCTACTAACTAACTAACTAACTAATAAGGGAAGCTACTTTTCTTCTAAGAAAGGAAGAAAGAAGAAAACAAAAGAAAGAGATCTTCAGTGTCGGGTAGTTTATCTTGTTTCAGTCCGTACAAGAAGAGACTTTCAGGGTTGCCCAAGAAGGGACGGGCAAAGATGCTATCTATTGGTGGTACTAGTGGAGCGGGAGGGGCTGGATCTCGGTCCCGGAAGCATACCTCACTCATCAGATGAAAGAAGGTAATTCCCAAGACATTCATCGGGCGCACCGCACTAAAGCAAGAAAGAAAGCCGGTTGTAGATGCCGTACCCTCAGATATAAATCGAGTCCCATTTCCAGTTTCCGTTGGAGAAAGAAATAGTCCAGACCCTTTTCCAGTTCCCACGATTGTCAGAAATAGTGGTGCTGATGGGGACGTCCATCAAAGGGTCGAGAGATCACAAGCCGACCAGCCATGAATAGAAAGAGAGTTGATAGCTATTCAAGCATTCCAGTGAAGCAATCCATTAGATACGAAGGAAAGTTCGCGGTGAAAGAGATTTCTGATGCAAAGAAGATGACGGGACTGAACCGCGGTTAGTTGTTCTCTCCGTGACATTATACTACTTAGTAGGAGTTACATTTCATAGTGGAAATAGACAATGGGTATATCATCTAAACAGGAATCCAGTAGTAGCTTAGGCTAGTCGACAAGGGTTAAGTAGCCTGTTGGAGTAATAATATGATACCAATAGGCATAGTAGTTGCGTTTTTTCAAAAGGTTGATGGATAACCAGCTTGAATAAGGCAAAAAGGCAGGTCCGTAGGAGGATTGAAAGAAAGATTGATTGGGCTGGGAAGCAGAAAGAAGGAGAGAGCGGTCCGTGTTAGCTCGTGCTAAGCTTACGGGAGACCCACAGTTTTAGTTTTTTAACCGGGAATTCGCTATGCGTGTCCCGGACAATAGTTCAGAAGGGGTATCGACTGTCGCCAGCACGCTTCAGGCTTTGCTTTCATCAGGGAGGCTACCCTCACCTCAAGTCATTCTTCGCACTAGTCCCTCGAAGGCAAGCATAACTGCTGCCGTGCCCACCTCTAGGACAAATGCCAAAACCTAATCTCGTCTTGATCCTCTGATCCAAGGTAGCACCGCACTCAAGTACTTTTACATATCTTTGTCTTCACCTCGAGTGGGAGTCGCTCCACCTACTTGAAGCGAACACAAGCGATCATCCTTCATTGAAACATTTTTGAACATGCTTCTGCACAAGACATGGCAGTCCTGCCACGACTGCATGGCCCCACTTCTACTCGTGGTACCACCTCCGCGCATGTCCAAGCTCAAAATGCACCCTGACAGCAATCGAGCACCAAAGCGCCGATCTTCCTCAAAAGTCCGACACGCCGCATCCTCCATGGCCAACTCGTCAGTCTGACACTGACGGAGCAAACATCTTTCAGAATGCCATTTGACGAGTCTCCCACACTCAGGCACACCTCTGATTGATCTCGAATCGCTCTGATACCACATAGTCTCAGAGGAAAGCGGTCCATTATCTCAGCTCTGAGACTATGGCAGATTTTTCCGAACAAACAAGCCTACGAAGGGGTAGATCCGAGAACGAGAAAGCCTGGTTCATTACCCATACCGTCAGTCATGGTGGACATGCAACTCCTTATAAATGAAAGATTGATCAATCAATGAAGGGGGACGGGGTTGACACTCTTCCCGATCAGAGAGGTGACCCCACTCTGCTTTTGGTAGGGTGCTCACAAAAGGATACCAAGATGCATGCGAGGATCCACTCCCTTTTTCGGTTAGGAGAGAAGAAGAAAGACGATGAAAATAGTCTGAGACCGTGACCTCGTCTCTCAGTCAATCCAGTACGAACTCACTCCCAGGATTTCTGGTCTTTCCGTCCCTGTCACTCGAAAGAATGATTTAGTGAATGCCAAACCCACCTTTGGATGGAGGTTTGGTTGAGCCTCAGGTAGACGTCTGCCGATGTTGGATGAAAGGGGGTAATTACACAAACTTCACGGCTGATTTAGTTGGATGAAAGGGGGTAATTACACGAACTTCACGACTGCTTCCCCGCTCTCGCTAGTTGTCAACTTGAAGCATGCCTTCCCGGCTGCTTCCCAGCTGGAGCTTTTGGAGGGACATATTTGTGAGAGCAAAAATGTCATTTCAGGAACCTACTGTAAAAAAAAAACAGTTCTCTAACGGATGCTAACCAGATGAACGTATTTGAATACATTAAGATTTTTATAGGGATAACTTATATATGAAAATTGAACTTTGTAGCGATATATTTGTAATTCACCATGTTTGCGGGGACCTGTATACAATTAAAACTTAATTCTAAAGGAAGGAGAGTTTAGATTTTACTATTTAATAAATTTTTTAGAGAAAGTTGAGTATGGTGGAACTTGAGTTCAGTACTCTAGAGGGGGAAGTCAAGACTAGGTTTAAGGGCTGTTTGGTTTGATGTAAGTGGAGGGGTGGAACTCAAGTTCCATCACTTCTGGTATTTATGTTGTTGCAAGTCAAAAAAATAATATAACTCAAGTTACATTAATTAAATCTCCACTTCACTTAGTTTTGACTTTTCCATCTAGAGTGTCAAACTAAAGTTCTATTACACTCAACTTTCTCGAAAAAATTAATTAAATATTAAAATCTAAACTCTAATTTCTTTGCAATGGGTTACAATTACCTCCTTTACAATAGATTAGGATTATCTTTAAATAATAATAAAGAATTTAATTATTTAATATGTTGAATTTTTGGATGTAAGTTTATCACTATATTTAGGAGGCTAGGTAAATCTTACTTACAGTAAAACAAACAAATGAACTCAAAAAGCTAATTATACTAGCATCAAGTACAGCATCAAAACAAATAAATAAAGTGCTTGAATTTAATTTTCAAGATATATATATTATAATCAAATCTAACAATGAAAAATAACTACACTTTACGAAAACTTCAACACCACTGCGGTTGAGTCATGTTAGATCTAGAACTCTTAAATCCAAACGGTTTTAGTTATTAGACAATATAAATACTACAAGCAGATGCACAGATTCTTTTTAGCTCCATGCTACTTTTCTATTAATGGCAAAGATTATTTTTACTATTTTTTGACATCTTTTAATAATAAAACGAAAAGTCTCAAAATAAATTGCTAAATATAAAAATTTTATAAAAAATAATAATAAATAACTTAAAATTGAGATTAGAGAAATAGTGAAAAAATTTCTATCAAAATTTAACTAGATTTGAATTATTCTATACTTTAAACTTGTAATGCATCGAAAATAGTATAGCCTAAAACAGAAAATTGTTAAAGAAATCACATCGACCATTAAAATTATTAATTTTGAGACTTTGATCGATCACTAATAAAATAATATGGAAGAAATATTAAATTTATTTTTTTTTATCTATATTATTTATAAAAGAGGAATTTTATCACGAGTGTTGTTCCAAAATTGCCTACTTTTTTTAAATCTGATACTACACCGTTCCAAACAATCTCATCCATTAATTTTTTTAATCTATTATTACTAAACATAGATTTCAAGATCTTACATAGATTAAATGAGAAGAATATACAATTTTTTTTTTCAAATTTGTGAATTTTTTATTTTCCAAAATGATGTAATATATAGGTCCCTGACCTACTTTTAGGCCCGACTAAATTATGAAAATTATATATAGTGTAAATTGTCATTAAAAAACTTTTGAGTAACTATAAATTACGTATGATGCTATTTTATAATTTGAAAAGTTGGTAAATTGAGTGCAACTATCTTACTTTTAAAAAAATTGACGAAATTTAAACTAAAATTTATGTATGTGCTATGTAAAAAAGTTCGGAGTAACTATAATTTATGCATGTGGCACTTTCTGATTTGAAAAGTTGTAATTGCATGTAAGAATTAATTTTTTACTTTTCTAACAAGAACATTAATTATATAAACCAAGAGTTATTCTAAAAAAAAAAATTATGGTATTGATTACAAGCCATACAAAAGTTTTCATCTCCAATTTGAGCTCATTCTCATTTTTTAATGGCTCTCAAATTAGCTCACTATAACAGAATTAAATTATATAGACATATCTTTGAGACACTATTGTATAAGTGTTCTATTTATACCAAAACTTTTAAAAAAATCTATTAAGGCCTAAATATAAAGTTTAATCCAATCAAAAATAAAAAAATTCTTTACTCAACCAACCCCACCCAGTCTATTTGGTTCGATTACAAATAGATAAGGAAAAAAAAATTTGATCAGTTCGACCGCGAGAATCTCACAGAGATCGTAGAGGGCTACAATTACCATATGTCCCTCTGCCACAAATCGATGGAAGAGTGGGTGCCAAATATGAGATGACCTCACATATAGCGACCCCACATATAAGAATGCTTTAAAAAATTATCGGTAATTTAGCCAACAACATTTTTTTAATTTATACCGATATTTAAAATTGTTGTTATATATCGTTTTTGTTGTAGTAACTAAGTTTGAAATTTGATTCAATTAAAATTTTTTTCATAATTAGTGGACTTTCCTGACAATTGTACAATAGTTGTTCATCCCGAAGCCACTCGTGGGTCCTCCCATGGAGTCTTTAAAATTGACACCTATCCACCTACTTGTCTCTTTGCATGGCTTACAAGCCATCTAGATAATAAAATAAAAAATAAAAAAAAAGGTGAATTAAATTTCATGCATAGGAAGTTCTTATTAGGTTTTAATCGATAGTGTTTTCTCTCTCTACCCAAGACATAAAAGGGAGCAAAAAAATAACGAAATTTGTTTGGATTTGATACACCAATTTTATAAAGGAAAGAGAGGGGGATGAAGAATTAATGAAGAGGAGAGAAACAGATAAATCGAACACGGGCAATCGTGGCCGCCGTCCACGACCACTGCCCCAGCCGTCTTGCATCGCCAATCGTCGCCCTTGCTGCTATTATCGCCGCCACCAAATTTTAGGCGTGGATTTCATACCAATTTGGTATTTATATAAATGTATAATAATATAAAATATAATTTTTATCGATATAATTATATAAAATTAGTTAGTAGTTATATATTTCTAAGGTACAAAATAATGTAATTATTTAGTAACAGTTTATAAATCTTTGGCTGCGAAAGCGCCGATTGTATATTAGTATATTATTAAAATTTATGCACGGATCACTTTCCCTCTCTCTTTCTCTCTGCACTGTCCCTTTCCTTCCCTCGCTGTTGTTCCCCACTCTTTAATGCATGAACGTTGTGCACCAATCCACCATAATCTAACAAAATATTTATATATATATATATATATAGAGAGAGAGAGAGTTGAGCTAGAATACTCTCAAAAGTACCAAAAGAATGGTGCTTTTGAGTTTTTAGTCATTGGATGGAGAGATGTAGGGTTAGGATGATGGTGGTATGTGATGGTAGGTGGTGGTAGGTGGAATAGTGTTTGATTTAAAGGCTATTAATAATTAAGAAGTAGATCCAATGGTTAGAAACTTAGAAGCACCAAGGGGTTGGTGCTTCTAAAAGTATTCTAGCTCAATTATATATATATATATATATATATATATAGAGAGAGAGAGAGAGAGAGAGAGAGAGAGAGAGAGAGAGAGAGAGAGTTGGACTGGGCTACTATTAGTAGCAAAATCCCATTGTTGCTACCAGTTTTTTAGCCTTTGGATCAACTCTTTTCATTATTTCTAATCATTGGATTAAATACTATAACCCAATGGGGACCACTCAACCCTAGGGGGACCACTCAACTCTAATTGACTAATATCATCATGACCTTATAATTTTTCATCCAAGGGTTAAAAATTTGATAGCAAAAAGAGTGTTTTACTATTAATAGTATTCCAACCTAATTCTATATATATATATATGAGTGAGGCTACTATGCTTTTGGAAGCACGGAGCCTTCCGTGTTTCAAGGTCGTTTTCGATGTTGCGACTTTCGAATCGTCGATCGGCTCCGTTAAACTTAATCTAAAGTATTTGAAGTACCTAGAAAATAAATTTTATGATTTTTTGATATTATTTGCCTAGTGATCGAAGGGCTCAAAATTAATAATTTTAATGGCCGTAATGAGCGGTTTGCAAGTTTAACAGTGTAGAAATATCCAAATCACTTGAAATTTTGATAGAAAATTCTTTATATTATATAAAACAAGATCAATATCTTTGATCTAAAATTTTAATGTCATATTATCACGTTTTGTAAGATTTTTATTTTCAGCCGTTGATTTTGAGCCCTTCGTTCACTGAGCAAATAATATAAAAAAATCGCATAATTTATTTTCTAGGTACTTCAAATACTCTAGATCAAATTTAACAGAGCCGATCGACGATTCGAAAGTCGCAACATGAAAAACGACCTGAAAGCACGGAAGGCTCCGTACTTCCAGAAGCATAGTAGCCTCACTCTCTCTCTCTCTCTCTCTCTATATATATATATATATAGAGAGAGAGAGAGAGAGAGAGAGAGAGAGAGAGAGAGAGAGAACTAGGCTGGAATGCTATCAATAGTACCAAGTTGTTAGTGCTATTAGTTTTTTAGTCCTTAGATTAAAAAATGTGCGGTTAGGATGATGTGGCCCTCTTAGGGTTGAGTGGGCCGTTGGTTGAATAGTATAATCAAACGGGTAAAAATAATCAAACGGGTTAATCTAACGGCAGAAAACTTGATAGTGCCAAGTGCTTGGTGCTATCGATAGCATAGCAGCCGGACTCTCTCTCTCTCTCTCTATAGAGCTAGGCTGGTATACTATCGGTAGCACGGAGGCCTTCGTACTACCAAGTTGTTTTTAATGATGCGGCTTCCAAATCGACGATCAGCTTCGTTAGACTTAAATCTACACTATTAAAAATATTTGGAAACTAAATTTCAAAATTTTTCGGTAACATTTACTTATCAAACGAATAGTCTAAAAATGAACGGTTGAAAATAAAAATCTCATAAAAAGGGTTAATTACACCAATGGTCCCTAACCTTTACACTGTTTTTCAATTTGGTCCCTAACCTTTTTTTTTTTGCAATCAAGTCCCTAATCTTTTGATTTCATTTCAATTAAGTCCCCGCCGTTAGATAGCCGTTAAAATTGACGGAAAATGCCACGTCATCTCCACGTCAGCGCCACGGAGGCGCCATGTCAGCACCATGGTGGCGCTGTGTCAGCGGATTGCAAAAAAAAAAGAAGGTTAGGGACCAAATTGAAAAATGGTACAAAGGTTGAGGACCAATAGTGTAATTAACTAATTAAATTTATAAATTAAAAAAAATTTTAATTTAAGATTTAAATTTTAAATTTAAATTTTGATTTTGAATTTAAATTTAAATTGAAATTCAAATTCAGATTTTGTATTTAATTTTAAATTTTAAAATTTAAATTCAAATTCACATTTGGAATTTTAAATTCTAATTTAATTTGAAACTTCGATTTGAAATTTCAAATTCAAAATGTGAATTTAAATTCAAAATTTGAATTCAAATTTAGAATTGAAATCAAATCTTAAATTCAAATTTAAATTTTAAATTCAAATTTAAAATTTAAAATCAAAATTTTGAATATGATTTTAAATTTAAATTCATATTTTAAATTTAAATTTTAAATTTCAAAACTTTCATCTTAAATATAAATTGAAATATTAAAATCAAAATTTTAAGTTTGAATTCAAAATTTAGATTCAATTAAAAATTTAAATTTAAAATTTGAATTTTAATTCAAAATTTTAATTCAGCTTTAAATTCAAATTCAAAATTCTAATTTCTCGTTAGTTTAAAATTTTAATTTTAATATTATTTTTGAATTTAAATTTAAAATTTTGAATTTTTTTTAGGGACAAAAATGAAAAATGTGCAAAGTTTAGGGACCTAATTGACACGCAAAAGGTTGCCATATAGACGCTGACGTGGTAATTCCGTTAATTTTAATAGTTTTTTTAACGGTTGGGACCTAATTGTAATAAAATCAAGAGATTAGGGACTCAATTGCCAAAAAAAAAAAAGTTGGGGACTCAAGTGAAAATTGGTGGAAAGGTTGGGAACTACCGGTGTAATTAACCCCTCATAAAAAATGATAAAAGAAGACTTAAATTTAAGATCAGAGGTACTGTTCTTATTCTAAATAGTGAAAAGAATTTTCTGTAAAAAATTCATCTAATTTGGATTGTTTTACACCGTTAAATTCACAAACGCATCACATCTACCATTAAGATTGTGAATTTTGAGATCTTTTGATCACTAGCCAAATGATGTCGAAAAATTATGAAATTTAGTTTCCAAGTACTTTTAATAAGTGTAGATCAAGTCTAACGGAGCCGATCGTCGATTTGAAAGCCGCATCATCGAAAACAACTTGCTAGCACGAAGACCTCCGCGCTACCGATAGTATACCAGGCT